>NC_084608.1:36319729-36348266 GCF_033807715.1 Cololabis saira
CAACAGACAACAGACAAAGGGTACAAAAAATAAAAATAAAATCCGCAGTAATCACATATCACATATCACATGACATTTACATAAAGGCTTTTACGCCAATGATTCCAGATTCTGGAGAAGAACCTGACTGAGCTCTGTGCAGGGTTAGTCAGTTTGAAGATTATATTGTTCCCAGAGTCCGACAACCTGCACATACATCTGTGCATAAGGTTACGCAGTACAGCAGTGCAGGTAGGCACACCGACACTGACAAACAGCTGACTTGCACTGCTCCAGCGTGGCACCTTGAGCAACAGCCTCATCCCATCATTGTAGGCTACATGAAGTTTCTGCATACTGCTCTTTTTATAGCGACGCCACAAGTGAGCAGTATACATGGGGGTACAGTAGGCTCTAAAAAGTGCAGCCTTCACAGGTACAGAGCACACACCAAATTTGCGTACAAGTGTGTTCGCTTGCGCATACAATGCACGACGCTGTCTGTAAATGTCCCTATCATCAGACAGGTCGTCATTAAAATAGTGTCCCAAGTATTTGATCTCATTGCACACTTTGAGGACAGTGCCAGACAAAAAGAAGTCAGGAAATGACAGTTTGCTGTCCTCTTTGGTCCTGACGATCATTATGTTGCTTTTCTTTGCATTATAGAGAATGTCAAAGTCGAGGCCATATTGTGAGCAGACCCTCAGTAGCTGTTGAAGACCAGCACTATATGGTGAAAAAACAACTAAATCATCAGCGTACATCAGGTGGTTGATGATGGTGTTACCAACCACGCAGCCTGTACCACAAGCACTGAGCAGCTTTGATAGCTCGTCCATATAAATATTAAATAAAAATGGAGATAAAATGCTACCCTGTCTAACTCCATTGCATACTCCAAATGGAGCAGACATAAAGTTACCCCACTTTACATGCATTGCCTGATGAGCATACCAAAAAATCAGAATCCTTAAAAGATACTTGGGAACACCTCTGCTGTGCAATTTATAAAACAATTTTTCATGGTTTATACGATCAAAAGCTTTAGAAGCATCAATAAAACACAGAAACATTGTAGAATTATGCCTGTTATACAGATCTAAAATCTCCTTTAGAGCAAAAATACACATGTCGGTCCCATGTCTGGGTTTGAAACCAAACTGGTTATCAGATGTCAGGACAAACAGTTCTAGCCTGTTCAGTAAGATCCTCTCCAGGATTTTGGATAGAATACTGGCTAAGGCTATAGGCCGATAGTTTTCACTACTATTTATTTTACCAGCTTTGTCTTTAATAATAGGCACCAATACAACAGATAAAATGATAGATAGTTAGAACTGGGAACTCGTCTTTCCACTTGTTCCACTTGTGACGCAAATGTACGGAAGAGAATCAGGGCAGGAGAAAAATACAAATAATATTTTAGAGGAGGAAGATTTTTTTTCATTATGCACTTAAAGTCAAAATGTCGAGAGAAAAAAAGTTGAAATTTTGAGAGAAAGGTGAAATTTTGAGAAACAAGTTTGAAGAGAAGCAGGGAGCTCCTGGAAGTCCTCTAGAGTTCACGAGAACCGGGGCCGAGCAGCGAGACTCGCAGCCGGCTCTGAGCCGGGATCTGGGCGCTCCGAGCCCGGATTCCCACGGCGGCGCCTCCGGGCTTGGGTTCCGGGTGCCGGGGATTGTGAGCGGCGGCGGCGGCGGCGGATCCTGGTGCTGGAAGCCACCCACCCAGCCACCCACCCAGCCACCCGCCCGCCGGGGGATCACGCAGTTGTTGAACCTGGGATGGACACAGGAGGCTCCTGCTGAGCAACCACCGGGCTCTGAGCCGGCTCTGAGCCGGGATCTGGGCGCGCATCCACGGCGCATCGTCGGCGTTCTGAGCGGCGGATCCCGGTCCAACCCGCCGGGGAGTGACGGGGCTTTGACCCGGGACTGGTAGCAGAGGCTCCCGGGGAAAGACCACGGGGATATCAGCCGGATCTGCCCCGGGGAAAGCGGCGATCGGACCCCGCAACCGCACGGCGGCGTCCGGCGCGTCCTCCGGGGCGAGTCCTCCGGGGGCGCGTCCTGTCGGTTCCCGGGGATCCAACCGGCGGATTCCGGGGAAAATGCCCGTGAGCCCACGGGGATCCAGCCTGGGACTGACCCCAGAGGAGCCAGCTGGTTTGGTAGCGGGGAACCTGCTGCTTCCCAGCGTGGTTCCCAGCTGATCTAACCCGGATCCGCTCCGCCGCGGCGCCGCGTCCGGCGGCGCATGTAACCGATCAAACCCGCTGAAAATGCCCGTTCCCCCGCCGGGATCCGACTGATCCGACACCCCACGACACCCAGCTGTCAACCCCCCCCCCCCCCCGTCCACAAGCCGGATCCGACCCCCGAACCCCAGTTCCAAAACCCTCGCGGGTTTGGATGGAGAAAAAAAAGCCCTCCCCGAGCCGGCCTCGGGACCCCGCTCTCCGTTAATCCTTGACCTCCCACGATTAAGCCCCCCCACTATTTACGTGCTGAGCATTGTTAAAGCCAGCTGGCCGAAAAGAAAGTCCACGGTCCTGGTACCATAGCCCGTTTTTGGGCCGCGCCGCCCCATGGCAGAAACCAGGTACTGCAGCTTCCGCCCCAAACAGCGGCAGAGACGCGTCGGAGCAGCTCGGAGCGGAGCAGAGCACGAGTTCGGGCCCCGGGACGGAGCCTGACCCTCCAGGACCGCACCTCCGTCCAGCATTTACACCTTTTTCACATCATTTTCACACATCACCCCCGTCCCCGGCCGTCTGGGAAGCCTGCAGTCCCAGCCAGGCCGCAGACTGTCGCCGTGCCGTGGCGGAAACCGAGCACTGCAAGAGAGGCGGCTTATGTACCAGCTCCGACGCGTCTGAAATCCATTCTCGTCCAATAAAAATGAACACAACCAGAACCAGAACCAGAACCAGAGATCAGAGAAAAAAGAAGAGAAAAAGAGGAAAAAAAAGAGGAAAAAAAGGAAAAAATAGGAAAAAAAGAGGAAAAAAATGAAAAAAGAGGGGAAAAAGAAGGAAAAAATGGAAAAAAAAGAGGAAAAAAGAGGGGAAAAGAGGCGAAAAAAGAAGGAAAAAATTGAAAAGAGGAAAAAAGGACAAAATAGGGAAAAAAAAGAGAAAAAAAGAGGGAAAAAAAGAGGAAAAAAGAGGAAAAAATATGAAAAAAGAAGGACAAAAAGAGGAAAAAAGAGGACAAAAGGAGAAAAGGAGGAGGAGGAGCAGGGATTTCTCGACATTTCTCATGTTTTCCTTCAAAATTTGCCTTTTTTTGTTGAAATTTCGCCCTTTTTCCGCTTTTTTTCCTTATTTTTTCCTTACTTTTCCTCTTTTTTCCGCCTTTTCTTCCTTATTTTTTCATTATTTTTCCTCTTTTTTCCGCCTTTTTTTCTTTCTTTTTTCCCTTTTTTTCCCTCTTGTATTGATTTTGATCCCTGTTGATTTTTTCTCCCTGGCTCCAGCTCTGCTGGGGGAATACTGGCTCCAGCTGACTCTACTCAAGCTCAGGTCTACAGCTGACCTAACCTAACCATCTAGAACCTGCTGAACCAGCTAGGTGATGACGTCACCAGAGGGGGCGGGGCCAGGGCTCGAGGGGGCGGGGCCAGGGGAGAAAAGAAAG
This sequence comes from Cololabis saira, assembly GCF_033807715.1. Classification (NCBI taxonomy): domain Eukaryota; kingdom Metazoa; phylum Chordata; class Actinopteri; order Beloniformes; family Belonidae; genus Cololabis; species Cololabis saira. Next base: position 36,323,351 of record NC_084608.1, read on the forward strand.
AGGAAAAAAAGAGGAAAAAGAGAGGAAAAAAAGGAAAAAATAGGAAAAAAGGAGAAAAAAATAGGAAAAAAGAGGGAAAAAGAGGAAAAAATAAGAAAAAAGGAAAAAAGAGGGAAAAGAGAAGGAAAAAAAGAGGGGAAAAAGAAGGAAAAAATGGAAAAAAGAGGAAAAAAGGAGGGGAAAAAAAGAGGAAAAAAAGAGGGGAAAAGAGGCGGAAAAAAAGGATAAAATTGAAAAAAAGAGGAAAAAAGGACAAAGTAGGAAAAAAAAGAGAAAAAAAGAGGGGAAAAAAAAGAGGAAAAATATGAAAAAAGGACAAACAGAGGAAAAAAGAGGAAAAAAGGAGAAAAGGAGGAGGAGGAGCAGGAATTTCTCGACATTTCTCATGTTTTCCTTCAAAATTTGCCTTTTTTTGTTGAAATTTCGCCCTTTTTCCGCTTTTTTTCCTTATTTTTTCCTTACTTTTCCTCTTTTTTCCGCCTTTTCTTCCTTATTTTTTCATTATTTTTCCTCTTTTTTCCGCCTTTTTTTCTTTCTTTTTTCCCTTTTTTTCCCTCTTGTATTGATTTTGATCCCTGTTGATTTTTTCTCCCTGGCTCCAGCTCTGCTGGGGGAATACTGGCTCCAGCTGACTCTACTCAAGCTCAGGTCTACAGCTGACCTAACCTAACCTTCTAGAACCTTCTGTTCCTGCTGCTGAACCAGCTAGGTGATGACGTCACCAGAGGGGGCGGGGCCAGGGCTCGAGGGGGCGGGGCCAGGGGAGAAAAGAAAGAGGAAAAAAAGAGAAAAAGAGGGAAAAAAGAGGAAAAAAAGAAAAAAAGAGGGAAAAGAGAAGGAAAAAATGGAAAAAAGGACAAAATAGAGAAAAAAAGAGGAAAAATAGGAAAAAAGAGGGGAAAAAGAAAGAAAAAGAGGAAAAAAGGAAAAAAGAGAAAAAAAAGGAAAAAAGAGGGAAAAGAGAAGGAAAAATGAGGACAAAATAGAGAAAAAAAGAGGAAAAAAAGGGAAAAAAGAGGAAAAGAAGAAGAAAAAAAAAGGAAAAAAGAAGGAAAAAATTGAAAAAAAGGACAAAATAGAGAAAAAAGAGGAAAAAAGGAAAAAAGAGGAAAAAAGAGGGAAAAGAGAAGGAAAAAATGAGGACAAAATAGAGAAAAAAGAGGAAAAGAAGAAGAAAAAAAAGGAAAAAAGAGGAAAAAATAAGGAAAAAATTGAAAAAAGAGGACAAAATAGAGAAAAAAAAAGAGGAAAAAAAGGAAAAAATAGGAAAAAAGAGGGAAAAAGAGGGAAAAAAGAGGAAAAAAGAGGAAAAAAAGAGGGGGAAAAGAAGGAAAAAATGGAGAGAAAAAAATTCTGAGGAAAAAAGTCAGAATTCTGACTTTTTTCTCAGAATTCTGAGAAAAAAGTCAGAATTCTGGGCCACTTAAAAAAAAATAAACAGAATTCTGAGAAAAAAGTCAGAATTCTGACTTTAATCTCAGAATTCTGTGGAAAAAGTCAGAATTCTAGGCCACTAAAAAAAAATAATAATAATTCTGAGAAAAAAGTCAGAATTCTGAGAAAAAAGTCAGAATTCTGAGAAAAAAGTCAGAATTCTGACTTAAAATCTCAGAATTCTGTGGAAAAAGTCAGAATTCTAGGCCACTAAAAAAAAAAAATAATAATTCTGAGAAAAAAGTCAGAATTCTGAGAAAAAAGTCAGAATTCTGAGAAAAAAGTCAGAATTCTGACTTTAATCTCAGAATTCTGATCCCTTGCGGGGGTCACGGGGGTCTGCTGGAGCCTATCCCAGCTCATTTCAGGTGAGAGGCAGGGGTTACACCCTGGACAGGTCACCAGTCCATCACAGGGCCACATAGAAACACACAAACCATGCTCACAACCACACTCACGCTCACACCTACGGGCAATTTACAATCACCAATTAACCTAATATGCATGTTTTTGGACTGTGGGAGGAAGCCGGAGTACCCGGAGAGAACCCACGCAAGCACGGGGACAACATGCAAACTCCACACAGAAAGGCCCTGCCTGCCGGGCCTGGGAGTCCAACCGGGGACCTTCTTGCTGTGAGGCAACAGTGCTAACCATTAAAGTCAGAATTCTGACTTTTTTCTCAGAATTCTGAGATTAAAGTCAGAATTCTGACTTTTTTCTCAGAATTCTTTTTATTTTTTTTTAAGTGGCCCAGAATTCTGACTTTTTTCTCAGAATTCTGAGATTAAAGTCAGAATTCTGACTTTTTTCTCAGAATTCTTTTTATTTTTTTTTAAGTGGCCCTAATACTCTTCCGTAGAAAGCGTTTAGGACAGGCTACGGGTAAGAAAGCGTGTGGCTCCACTGCTGCTCAACTCTGTACTGACTCTGTAAGTGAAAACTCTTAACTGACGGGAGAGCTCAGCAGCAGCAGCAGCTCTTAAAGGTACAGCGTCACTAAATAAACACAAACCAAACAGTGTATTCCACTTCTATGGTTAACCTAAACACATTCAATTAGCATCAATCCAAAATGATTACTAATAAATATGCACATTTCAGATCCAAATGACAACATAAACAATATAAATCTACTAAATGAATCATTATCATTGCCCCATACAGTTGAAATGTGGAGAAAAAAGTTGAAATGTGGAGAAAAAAGTTGAAATGTGGAGAAAAAAGTTGAAATGTGGAGAAAAAAGTCGAAATGTGGAAAAAAAAGTTGAAATTTTGAGAAAAAAGTTGATGTACAGAACCAGAACCAGAACCAGGACCAGAACCAGGACCAGAACCAGAACCAGAACCAGAACCAGGACCAGGACCAGGACCAGGACCAGGACCAGAACCAGAACCAGGATCTTAGTGAACCGTACTCCTTCCTTCCTTCCTTCAGTTTAGAGCAGGAATCAGAAACCCAAAAGTTCCATGTTGGAGCAAAAAACAAAAAACAAATATTTCTGGAGCCGCAAAAAATGAAAAGTCTCGTATCAGAATTAGAATGAAGAAACACATGCTGCATGTTTCTATGTTAGTTAGAACTGGGAACTCGTCTTTCCACTTGTGACGCAAATGTACGGAAGATATCAGGGCAGGAGAAAAATACAAATAATATTTTAGAGGAAGATTTTTTTTCATTATGCACTTAAAGTCAAAATGTCGAGAAAAAAAGTTGAAATTTTGAGAGAAAGGTGAAATTTTGAGAAAAAGTTGAAATTTTGAGAGAAAGGTGAAATTTTGAGAGAAAGGTGAAATTTTGAGAAAAAGTTGAAATTTTGAGAGAAAGGTGAAATTTTGAGAAACAAGTTTGAAGAGAAGCAGGGAGCTCCTGGAAGTCCTCTAGAGTTCACGAGAACCGGGGCCGAGCAGCGAGACTCGCAGCCGGCTCTGAGCCGGGATCTGGGCGCTCCGAGCCCGGATTCCCACGGCGGCGCCTCCGGGTTTGGGTTCCGGGTGCCGGGGATTGTGAGCGGCGGCGGTGGCGGATCCTGCTGCTGGAAACCACCCACCCACCCGCCCGCCGGGGGATCACGCAGTTGTTGAACCTGGGATGGACACAGGAGGCTCCTGCTGAGCAACCACCGGGCTCTGAGCCGGCTCTGAGCCGGGATCTGGGCGCGCATCCACGGCGCATCGTCGGCGTTCTGAGCGGCGGATCCCGGTCCAACCCGCCGGGGAGTGACGGGGCTTTGACCCGGGACTGGTAGCAGAGGCTCCCGGGGAAAGACCACGGGGATATCAGCCGGATCTGCCCCGGGGAAAGCGGCGATCGGACCCCGCAACCGCACGGCGGCGTCCGGCGCGTCCTCCGGGGCGAGTCCTCCGGGGCGCGTCCTGTCGGTTCCCGGGGATCCAACCGGCGGATTCCGGGGAAAATGCCCGTGAGCCCACGGGGATCCAGCCTGGGACTGACCCCAGAGGAGCCAGCTGGTTTGGTAGCGGGGAACCTGCTGCTTCCCAGCGTGGTTCCCAGCTGATCTAACCCGGATCCGCTCCGCCGCGGCGCCGCGTCCGGCGGCGCATGTAACCGATCAAACCCGCTGAAAATGCCCGTTCCCCCGCCGGGATCCGACTGATCCGACACCCCACGACACCCAGCTGTCAACCCCCCCCCCCCCGTCCACAAGCCGGATCCGACCCCCGAACCCCAGTTCCAAAACCCTCGCGGGTTTGGATGGAGAAAAAAAAGCCCTCCCCGAGCCGGCCTCGGGACCCCGCTCTCCGTTAATCCTTGACCTCCCACGATTAAGCCCCCCCACTATTTACGTGCTGAGCATTGTTAAAGCCAGCTGGCCGAAAAGAAAGTCCACGGTCCTGGTACCATAGCCCGTTTTTGGGCCGCGCCGCCCCATGGCAGAAACCAGGTACTGCAGCTTCCGCCCCAAACAGCGGCAGAGACGCGTCGGAGCAGCTCGGAGCGGAGCAGAGCACGAGTTCGGGCCCCGGGACGGAGCCTGACCCTCCAGGACCGCACCTCCGTCCAGCATTTACACCTTTTTCACATCATTTTCACACATCACCCCCGTCCCCGGCCGTCTGGGAAGCCTGCAGTCCCAGCCAGGCCGCAGACTGTCGCCGTGCCGTGGCGGAAACCGAGCACTGCAAGAGAGGCGGCTTATGTACCAGCTCCGACGCGTCTGAAATCCATTCTCGTCCAATAAAAATGAACACAACCAGAACCAGAACCAGAAGCAGAGATCAGAGAAAAAAGAAGAGAAAAAGAGGAAAAAAAAGAGGAAAAAAAGGAAAAAATAGGAAAAAAAGAGGAAAAAAATGAAAAAAGAGGGGAAAAAGAAGGAAAAAATGGAAAAAAAAGAGGAAAAAAGAGGGGAAAAGAGGCGAAAAAAGAAGGAAAAAATTGAAAAGAGGAAAAAAGGACAAAATAGGGAAAAAAAAGAGAAAAAAAGAGGGAAAAAAAGAGGAAAAAAGAGGAAAAAATATGAAAAAAGAAGGACAAAAAGAGGAAAAAAGAGGACAAAAGGAGAAAAGGAGGAGGAGGAGCAGGGATTTCTCGACATTTCTCATGTTTTCCTTCAAAATTTGCCTTTTTTTGTTGAAATTTCGCCCTTTTTCCGCTTTTTTTCCTTATTTTTTCCTTACTTTTCCTCTTTTTTCCGCCTTTTCTTCCTTATTTTTTCATTATTTTTCCTCTTTTTTCCGCCTTTTTTTCTTTCTTTTTTCCCTTTTTTTCCCTCTTGTATTGATTTTGATCCCTGTTGATTTTTTCTCCCTGGCTCCAGCTCTGCTGGGGGAATACTGGCTCCAGCTGACTCTACTCAAGCTCAGGTCTACAGCTGACCTAACCTAACCATCTAGAACCTTCTGTTCCTGCTGCTGAACCAGCTACAGTAGGTGATGACGTCACCAGAGGGGGCGGGGCCAGGGCTCGAGGGGGCGGGGCCAGGGGAGAAAAGAAAGAGGAAAAAAAGAGAAAAAGAGGGAAAAAAGAGGAAAAAAAGAAAAAAAGAGGGAAAAGAGAAGGAAAAAATGGAAAAAAGGACAAAATAGAGAAAAAAAGAGGAAAAATAGGAAAAAAGAGGGGAAAAAGAAAGAAAAAGAGGAAAAAAGGAAAAAAGAGGAAAAAAAGAGAAAAAAAAGGAAAAAAGAGGGAAAAGAGAAGGAAAAATGAGGACAAAATAGAGAAAAAAAGAGGAAAAAAAGGGAAAAAAGAGGAAAAGAAGAAGAAAAAAAAAGGAAAAAAGAAGGAAAAAATTGAAAAAAAGGACAAAATAGAGAAAAAAGAGGAAAAAAGGAAAAAAGAGGAAAAAAGAGGGAAAAGAGAAGGAAAAAATGAGGACAAAATAGAGAAAAAAGAGGAAAAGAAGAAGAAAAAAAAGGAAAAAAGAGGAAAAAATAAGGAAAAAATTGAAAAAAGAGGACAAAATAGAGAAAAAAAAAGAGGAAAAAAAGGAAAAAATAGGAAAAAAGAGGGAAAAAGAGGGAAAAAAGAGGAAAAAAGAGGAAAAAAAGAGGGGGAAAAGAAGGAAAAAATGGAGAGAAAAAAATTCTGAGGAAAAAAGTCAGAATTCTGACTTTTTTCTCAGAATTCTGAGAAAAAAGTCAGAATTCTGGGCCACTTAAAAAAAAATAAACAGAATTCTGAGAAAAAAGTCAGAATTCTGACTTTAATCTCAGAATTCTGTGGAAAAAGTCAGAATTCTAGGCCACTAAAAAAAAATAATAATAATTCTGAGAAAAAAGTCAGAATTCTGAGAAAAAAGTCAGAATTCTGAGAAAAAAGTCAGAATTCTGACTTAAAATCTCAGAATTCTGTGGAAAAAGTCAGAATTCTAGGCCACTAAAAAAAAAAAATAATAATTCTGAGAAAAAAGTCAGAATTCTGAGAAAAAAGTCAGAATTCTGAGAAAAAAGTCAGAATTCTGACTTTAATCTCAGAATTCTGATCCCTTGCGGGGGTCACGGGGGTCTGCTGGAGCCTATCCCAGCTCATTTCAGGTGAGAGGCAGGGGTTACACCCTGGACAGGTCACCAGTCCATCACAGGGCCACATAGAAACACACAAACCATGCTCACAACCACACTCACGCTCACACCTACGGGCAATTTACAATCACCAATTAACCTAATATGCATGTTTTTGGACTGTGGGAGGAAGCCGGAGTACCCGGAGAGAACCCACGCAAGCACGGGGACAACATGCAAACTCCACACAGAAAGGCCCTGCCTGCCGGGCCTGGGAGTCCAACCGGGGACCTTCTTGCTGTGAGGCAACAGTGCTAACCATTAAAGTCAGAATTCTGACTTTTTTCTCAGAATTCTGAGATTAAAGTCAGAATTCTGACTTTTTTCTCAGAATTCTGAGATTAAATTCAGAATTCTGACTTTTTTTCTCAGAATTCTGAGATTAAAGTCAGAATTCTGACTTTTTTCTCAGAATTCTGTTTATTTTTTTTTAAGTGGCCCAGAATTCTGACTTTTTTCTCAGAATTCTGAGATTAAAGTCAGAATTCTGACTTTTTTCTCAGAATTCTGACTTTTTTCTCAGAATTCTGACTTTTTTCTAAGAATTCTGAGATTAAAGTCAGAATTCTGACTTTTTTCTCAGAATTCTTTTTATTTTTTTTTAAGTGGCCCTAATACTCTTCCGTAGAAAGCGTTTAGGACAGGCTACGGGTAAGAAAGCGTGTGGCTCCACTGCTGCTCAACTCTGTACTGACTCTGTAAGTGAAAACTCTTAACTGACGGGAGAGCTCAGCAGCAGCAGCAGCTCTTAAAGGTACAGCGTCACTAAATAAACACAAACCAAACAGTGTATTCCACTTGGTTAACCTAAACACATTCAATTAGCATCAATCCAAAATGATTACTAATAAATATGCTAATTTAAGATCCAAATGACAACATAAACAATATAAATCTACTAAATGAATCATTATCATTGCCCCATACAGTTGAAATGTGGAGAAAAAAGTTGAAATGTGGAGAAAAAAGTGGAAATTTCGAGAAAAAAAGTCAAAATGTCGAGAAAAAAGTCGAAATGTTAAGAAAAAAGTTGATGTACAGAACCAGAGATCAGAACCAGGACCAGGACCAGGACCAGAACCAGAACCAGAACCAGGACCAGAACCAGAACCAGGACCAGGACCAGGACCAGAACCAGGACCAGGACCAGAATCTTAGTGAACCGTACTCCCTCCCTCCCTCCCTCCCTCCCTCCCTCCCTCCCTCCCTCCTTCCTTCCTTCCTTCCTTCCTTCCTTCCTTCCTTCCTTCCTTCCTTCCTTCCTTCCTTCCTTCCTTCCTTCCTTCCTTCCTTCCTTCCTTCCTTCCTTCCTTCCTTCCTTCCTCCCTCCCTCCCTCCCTCCCTCCCTCCCTCCCTCCCTCCCTCCCTCCCTTCCTTCCTTCCTTCCTTCCTTCCTTCCTTCCTTCCTTCCTTCCTTCCTTCCTTCCTTCCTTCCTTCCTTCCTTCCTTCCTTCCTTCCTTCCTTCCTTCCTCCCTCCCTCCCTTCCTTCCTTCCTTCAGCATCATTAGAGTGAGTTATTGACCCAGACTTGGTTGTAAATCAGTTTAGAGCAGGAATCAGAAACCCAAAAGTTCCATGTTGGAGCAAAACAACAAAAAACGAATATTTCTGGAGCCGCAAAAAATGAAAAGTCTCGTATCAGAATTAGAATGAAGAAACACATGCTGCATGTTTCTATGTTAGTTAATAATAATAATAATAATAATAATAATAATAATAATAATAATAATAAACTTTATTAAGGACACAAGGTCCATAGCACAACAGACAACAGACAAAGGGTACAAAAAATAAAAATAAAATCCGCAGTAATCACATATCACATATCACATGACATTTACATAAAGGCTTTTACGCCAATGATTCCAGATTCTGGAGAAGAACCTGACTGAGCTCTGTGCAGGGTTAGTCAGTTTGAAGATTATATTGTTCCCAGAGTCCGACAACCTGCACATACATCTGTGCATAAGGTTACGCAGTACAGCAGTGCAGGTAGGCACACCGACACTGACAAACAGCTGACTTGCACTGCTCCAGCGTGGCACCTTGAGCAACAGCCTCATCCCATCATTATAGGCGACACACAGTTTCTGCATACTGCTCTTTTTATAGCGACGCCACAAGTGAGCAGTATACATGGGGGTACAGTAGGCTCTAAAAAGTGCAGCCTTCACAGGTACAGAGCACACACCAAATTTGCGTACAAGTGTGTTCGCTTGCGCATACAATGCACGACGCTGTCTGTAAATGTCCCTATCATCAGACAGGTCGTCATTAAAATAGTGTCCCAAGTATTTGATCTCATTGCACACTTTGAGGACAGTGCCAGACAAAAAGAAGTCAGGAAATGACAGTTTGCTGTCCTCTTTGGTCCTGACGATCATTATGTTGCTTTTCTTTGCATTATAGAGAATGTCAAAGTCGAGGCCATATTGTGAGCAGACCCTCAGTAGCTGTTGAAGACCAGCACTATATGGTGAAAAAACAACTAAATCATCAGCGTACATCAGGTGGTTGATGATGGTGTTACCAACCACGCAGCCTGTACCACAAGCACTGAGCAGCTTTGATAGCTCGTCCATATAAATATTAAATAAAAATGGAGATAAAATGCTACCCTGTCTAACTCCATTGCATACTCCAAATGGAGCAGACATAAAGTTACCCCACTTTACATGCATTGCCTGATGAGCATACCAAAAAATCAGAATCCTTAAAAGATACTTGGGAACACCTCTGCTGTGCAATTTATAAAACAATTTTTCATGGTTTATACGATCAAAAGCTTTAGAAGCATCAATAAAACACAGAAACATTGTAGAATTATGCCTGTTATACAGATCTAAAATCTCCTTTAGAGCAAAAATACACATGTCGGCCCCATGTCTGGGTTTGAAACCAAACTGGTTATCAGATGTCAGGACAAACAGTTCTAGCCTGTTCAGTAAGATCCTCTCCAGGATTTTGGATAGAATACTGGCTAAGGCTATAGGCCGATAGTTTTCACTACTATTTATTTTACCAGCTTTGTCTTTAATAATAGGCACCAATACAACAGATAAAATGATAGATAGTTAGAACTGGGAACTCGTCTTTCCACTTGTTCCACTTGTGACGCAAATGTACGGAAGATATCAGGGCAGGAGAAAAATACAAATAATATTTTAGAGGAGGAAGATTTTTTTTCATTATGCACTTAAAGTCAAAATGTCGAGAAAAAAAGTTGAAATTTTGAGAGAAAGGTGAAATTTTGAGAAACAAGTTTGAAGAGAAGCAGGGAGCTCCTGGAAGTCCTCTAGAGTTCACGAGAACCGGGGCCGAGCAGCGAGACTCGCAGCCGGCTCTGAGCCGGGATCTGGGCGCTCCGAGCCCGGATTCCCACGGCGGCGCCTCCGGGTTTGGGTTCCGGGTGCCGGGGATTGTGAGCGGCGGCGGCGGCGGCGGATCCTGGTGCTGGAAGCCACCCACCTGACCCAGCCACCCACCCACCCACCCGCCCGCCGGGGGATCACGCAGTTGTTGAACCTGGGATGGACACAGGAGGCTCCTGCTGAGCAACCACCGGGCTCTGAGCCGGCTCTGAGCCGGGATCTGGGCGCGCATCCACGGCGCATCGTCGGCGTTCTGAGCGGCGGATCCCGGTCCAACCCGCCGGGGAGTGACGGGGCTTTGACCCGGGACTGGTAGCAGAGGCTCCCGGGGAAAGACCACGGGGATATCAGCCGGATCTGCCCCGGGGAAAGCGGCGATCGGACCCCGCAACCCCACGGCGGCGTCCGGCGCGTCCTCCGGGGCGAGTCCTGTCGGTTCCCGGGGATCCAACCGGCGGATTCCGGGGAAAATGCCCGTGAGCCCACGGGGATCCAGCCTGGGACTGACCCCAGAGGAGCCAGCTGGTTTGGTAGCGGGGAACCTGCTGCTTCCCAGCGTGGTTCCCAGCTGATCTAAGCCGGATCCGCTCCGCCGCGGCGCCGCGTCCGGCGGCGCATGTAACCGATCAAACCCGCTGAAAATGCCCGTTCCCCCGCCGGGATCCGACTGATCCGACACCCCACGACACCCAGCTGTCAACCCCCCCGTCCACAAGCCGGATCCGACCCCCGAACCCCAGTTCCAGAACCCTCGCGGGTTTGGATGGAGAAAAAAAAGCCCTCCCCGAGCCGGCCTCGGGACCTCGCTCTCCGTTAATCCTTGACCTCCCACGATTAAGCCCCCCCACTATCTACGTGCTGAGCATTGTTAAAGCCAGCTGGCCGAAAAGAAAGTCCACGGTCCTGGTACCATAGCCCGTTTGTGGGCCGCGCCGCCCCATGGCAGAAACCGGGTACTGCAGCTTCCGCCCCAAACAGCGGCAGAGACGCGTCGGAGCAGCTCGGAGCGGAGCAGAGCACGAGTTCGGGCCCCGGGACGGAGCCTGACCCTCCAGGACCGCACCTCCGTCCAGCATTTACACCTTTTTCACATCATTTTCACACATCACCCCCGTCCCCGGCCGTCTGGGAAGCCTGCAGTCCCAGCCAGGCCGCAGACTGTCGCCGTGCCGAGGCGGAAACCGAGCACTGGAAGAGAGGCGGCTTATGTACCAGCTCCGACGCGTCTGAAATCCATTCTCGTCCAATAAAAATGAACACAACCAGAACCAGAAGCAGAAGCAGAGATCACAGAAAAAGAAAAGAGAAAAAGAGGAAAAAAATATGTCATGAAATATTTGGTGACATGAAGGTTTTGGTGACATGAAGGTTTTGGTGTCATGAAGGTTTTGGTGTCATGAAATATTTGGTGACATGAAGGTTTTGGTGTCATGAAATATTTGGTGACATGAAGGTTTTGGTGTCATGAAGGTTTTGGTGTCATGAAATATTTGGTGACATGAAGGTTTTGGTGACATGAAGGTTTTGGTGTCATGAAATATTTGGTGACATGAAGGTTTTGGTGTCATGAAGGTTTTGGTGACATGAAGGTTTTGGTGTCATGAAGGTTTTGGTGACATGAAGGTTTTGGTGTCATGAAGGTTTTGGTGACATGAAGGTTTTGGTGACATGAAGGTTTTGGTGACATGAAGGTTTTGGTGTCATGAAGGTTTTGGTGTCATGAAGGTTTTGGTGACATGAAGGTTTTGGTGTCATGAAGGTTTTGGTGTCATGAAGGTTTTGGTGACATGAAGGTTTTGGTGTCATGAAGGTTTTGGTGTCATGAAGGTTTTGGTGTCATGAAGGTTTTGGTGTCATGAAGGTTTTGGTGTCATGAAGGTTTTGGTGTCATGAAGGTTTTGGTGTCATGAAGGTTTTGGTGTCACCTGGCTCCAGCTCTGCTGGGGGAATACTGGCTCCAGCTGACTCTACTCAAGCTCAGGTCTACAGCTGACCTAACCTAACCTTCTAGAACCTTCTGTTCCTGCTGCTGAACCAGCTAGGTGACGACGTCACCAGAGGGGGCGGGGCCATGGCTCGAGGGGGCGGGGCCAGGGGAGAAAAGAAAGAAGAAAAAAAGAGAAAAAGAGGAAAAAAGGAAAAAAGAGGGAAAAGAGAAGGAAAAAATGGAAAAAAAGAGGACAAAATAGAGAAAAAAAGAGGAAAAAAAGGAAAAAAGAGGGGAAAAAGGAAAAAAAGAGGAAAAAAAGGAAAAAATAGGAAAAAATAGGAAAAAAAGAGGAAAAAAAAGGAAAAAAGAGGGAAAAGAGAAGGAAAAAATGAGGACAAAATAGAGGAAAAAAGAGGAAAAAAGAGGGAAAATAGAGGAAAAGAAGAAGAAAAAAAGGAAAAAAGAGGAAAAAAGAGGGAAAAAAGAAGGAAAAAATTGAAAAAAAGGACAAAATAGAGAAAAAAAGAGGAAAAAAAGGAAAAAATAGGAAAAAAAAGAGGGAAAAAAAGGGAAAAAAGAAGAAAAAAGGAAAAAAGAGGAGAAAAAGAAGGATAAAATGGAGAAAAAAAATTTCTGGGGAAAAAAGTCAGAATTCTGACTTTTTTCCTCAGAATTCTGAGATTAAAGTCAGAATTCTGACTTTAATCTCAGAATTCTGAGGAAAAAAGTCAGAATTCTAGGCCACTAAAAAAAAAAAAAAAATAATTCTGAGAAAAAAGTCAGAATTCTGACTTTAATCTCAGAATTCTGAGAAAAAAGTCAGAATTCTGACTTGAATCTCAGAATTCTGATCCCTTGCGGGGGTCACGGGGGTCTGCTGGAGCCTATCCCAGCTCATTTCAGGTGAGAGGCAGGGGTTACACCCTGGACAGGTCACCAGTCCATCACAGGGCCACATAGAAACACACAAACCATGCTCACAACCACACTCACGCTCACACCTACGGGCAATTTACAATCACCAATTAACCTAATATGCATGTTTTTGGACTGTGGGAGGAAGCCGGAGTACCCGGAGAGAACCCACGCAAGCACGGGGACAACATGCAAACTCCACACAGAAAGGCCCCTGCCGGGCCTGGGAGTCCAACCGGGGACCTTCTTGCTGTGAGGCAACAGTGCTAACCATTAAAGTCAGAATTCTGACTTTTTTCTCAGAATTCTGACTTTTTTCTCAGAATTCTGACTTTTTTCTCAGAATTCTTTTTATTTTTTTTTAAGTGGCCCAGAATTCTGACTTTTTTCTCAGAATTCTGACTTTTTTTCTCAGAATTCTGAGATTAAAGTCAGAATTCTGACTTTTTTCTCAGAATTCTGTTTATTTTTTTTTAAGTGGCCCAGAATTCTGACTTTTTTCTCAGAATTCTGAGATTAAAGTCAGAATTCTGACTTTTTTCTCAGAATTCTGACTTTTTTCTCAGAATTCTGACTTTTTTCTAAGAATTCTGAGATTAAAGTCAGAATTCTGACTTTAATCTCAGAATTCTGAGGAAAAAAGTCAGAATTCTAGGCCACTAAAAAAAAAAAAATAATAATTCTGAGAAAAAAGTCAGAATTCTGACTTTAATCTCAGAATTCTGAGAAAAAAGTCAGAATTCTGACTTTAATCTCAGAATTCTGATCCCTTGCGGGGGTCACGGGGGTCTGCTGGAGCCTATCCCAGCTCATTTCAGGTGAGAGGCAGGGGGTTACACCCTGGACAGGTCACCAGTCCATCACAGGGCCACATAGAAACACACAAACCATGCTCACAACCACACTCACGCTCACACCTACGGGCAATTTACAATCACCAATTAACCTAATATGCATGTTTTTGGACTGTGGGAGGAAGCCGGAGTACCCGGAGAGAACCCACGCAAGCACGGGGACAACATGCAAACTCCACACAGAAAGGCCCCTGCCGGGCCTGGGAGTCCAACCGGGGACCTTCTTGCTGTGAGGCAACAGTGCTAACCATTAAAGTCAGAATTCTGACTTTTTTCTCAGAATTCTGAGATTAAAGTCAGAATTCTGACTTTTTTCTCAGAATTCTGAGATTAAATTCAGAATTCTGACTTTTTTTCTCAGAATTCTGAGATTAAAGTCAGAATTCTGACTTTTTTCTCAGAATTCTGTTTATTTTTTTTTAAGTGGCCCAGAATTCTGACTTTTTTCTCAGAATTCTGAGATTAAAGTCAGAATTCTGACTTTTTTCTCAGAATTCTGACTTTTTTCTCAGAATTCTGACTTTTTTCTAAGAATTCTGAGATTAAAGTCAGAATTCTGACTTTTTTCTCAGAATTCTTTTTATTTTTTTTTAAGTGGCCCTAATACTCTTCCGTAGAAAGCGTTTAGGACAGGCTACGGGTAAGAAAGCGTGTGGCTCCACTGCTGCTCAACTCTGTACTGACTCTGTAAGTGAAAACTCTTAACTGACGGGAGAGCTCAGCAGCAGCAGCAGCTCTTAAAGGTACAGCGTCACTAAATAAACACAAACCAAACAGTGTATTCCACTTGGTTAACCTAAACACATTCAATTAGCATCAATCCAAAATGATTACTAATAAATATGCTAATTTCAGATCCAAATGACAACATAAACAATATAAATCTACTAAATGAATCATTATCATTGCCCCATACAGTTGAAATGTGGAGAAAAAAGTTGAAATGTGGAGAAAAAAGTGGAAATTTCGAGAAAAAAAGTCAAAATGTCGAGAAAAAAGTCGAAATGTTAAGAAAAAAGTTGATGTACAGAACCAGAGATCAGAACCAGGACCAGGACCAGGACCAGAACCAGAACCAGAACCAGGACCAGAACCAGAACCAGGACCAGGACCAGAACCAGAATCTTAGTGAACCGTACTCCCTCCCTCCCTCCCTCCCTCCCTCCCTCCCTCCCTCCCTCCTTCCTTCCTTCCTTCCTTCCTTCCTTCCTTCCTTCCTTCCTTCCTTCCTTCCTTCCTTCCTTCCTTCCTTCCTTCCTTCCTTCCTTCCTTCCTTCCTTCCTTCCTTCCTTCCTTCCTTCCTTCCTTCCTTCCTTCCTTCCTTCCTTCCTTCCTTCCTTCCTTCCTCCCTCCCTCCCTCCCTCCCTCCCTCCCTCCCTCCCTTCCTTCCTTCCTTCCTTCCTTCCTTCCTTCCTTCCTTCCTTCCTTCCTTCCTTCCTTCCTTCCTTCCTTCCTTCCTTCCTTCCTTCCTTCCTTCCTTCCTTCCTTCCTTCCTTCCTTCCTTCCTTCCTTCCTTCCTTCCTCCCTCCCTCCCTTCCTTCCTTCCTTCAGCATCATTAGAGTGAGTTATTGACCCAGACTTGGTTGTAAATCAGTTTAGAGCAGGAATCAGAAACCCAAAAGTTCCATGTTGGAGCAAAACAACAAAAAACGAATATTTCTGGAGCCGCAAAAAATGAAAAGTCTCGTATCAGAATTAGAATGAAGAAACACATGCTGCATGTTTCTATGTTAGTTAATAATAATAATAATAATAATAATAATAATAATAATAATAATAATAAACTTTATTAAGGACACAAGGTCCATAGCACAACAGACAACAGACAAAGGGTACAAAAAATAAAAATAAAATCCGCAGTAATCACATATCACATATCACATGACATTTACATAAAGGCTTTTACGCCAATGATTCCAGATTCTGGAGAAGAACCTGACTGAGCTCTGTGCAGGGTTAGTCAGTTTGAAGATTATATTGTTCCCAGAGTCCGACAACCTGCACATACATCTGTGCATAAGGTTACGCAGTACAGCAGTGCAGGTAGGCACACCGACACTGACAAACAGCTGACTTGCACTGCTCCAGCGTGGCACCTTGAGCAACAGCCTCATCCCATCATTATAGGCGACACACAGTTTCTGCATACTGCTCTTTTTATAGCGACGCCACAAGTGAGCAGTATACATGGGGGTACAGTAGGCTCTAAAAAGTGCAGCCTTCACAGGTACAGAGCACACACCAAATTTGCGTACAAGTGTGTTCGCTTGCGCATACAATGCACGACGCTGTCTGTAAATGTCCCTATCATCAGACAGGTCGTCATTAAAATAGTGTCCCAAGTATTTGATCTCATTGCACACTTTGAGGACAGTGCCAGACAAAAAGAAGTCAGGAAATGACAGTTTGCTGTCCTCTTTGGTCCTGACGATCATTATGTTGCTTTTCTTTGCATTATAGAGAATGTCAAAGTCGAGGCCATATTGTGAGCAGACCCTCAGTAGCTGTTGAAGACCAGCACTATATGGTGAAAAAACAACTAAATCATCAGCGTACATCAGGTGGTTGATGATGGTGTTACCAACCACGCAGCCTGTACCACAAGCACTGAGCAGCTTTGATAGCTCGTCCATATAAATATTAAATAAAAATGGAGATAAAATGCTACCCTGTCTAACTCCATTGCATACTCCAAATGGAGCAGACATAAAGTTACCCCACTTTACATGCATTGCCTGATGAGCATACCAGAAAATCAGAATCCTTAAAAGATACTTGGGAACACCTCTGCTGTGCAATTTATAAAACAATTTTTCATGGTTTATACGATCAAAAGCTTTAGAAGCATCAATAAAACACAGAAACATTGTAGAATTATGCCTGTTATACAGATCTAAAATCTCCTTTAGAGCAAAAATACACATGTCGGCCCCATGTCTGGGTTTGAAACCAAACTGGTTATCAGATGTCAGGACAAACAGTTCTAGCCTGTTCAGTAAGATCCTCTCCAGGATTTTGGATAGAATACTGGCTAAGGCTATAGGCCGATAGTTTTCACTACTATTTATTTTACCAGCTTTGTCTTTAATAATAGGCACCAATACAACAGATAAAATGATAGATAGTTAGAACTGGGAACTCGTCTTTCCACTTGTTCCACTTGTGACGCAAATGTACGGAAGATATCAGGGCAGGAGAAAAATACAAATAATATTTTAGAGGAGGAAGATTTTTTTTCATTATGCACTTAAAGTCAAAATGTCGAGAAAAAAAGTTGAAATTTTGAGAGAAAGGTGAAATTTTGAGAAACAAGTTTGAAGAGAAGCAGGGAGCTCCTGGAAGTCCTCTAGAGTTCACGAGAACCGGGGCCGAGCAGCGAGACTCGCAGCCGGCTCTGAGCCGGGATCTGGGCGCTCCGAGCCCGGATTCCCACGGCGGCGCCTCCGGGTTTGGGTTCCGGGTGCCGGGGATTGTGAGCGGCGGCGGCGGCGGCGGATCCTGGTGCTGGAAGCCACCCACCTGACCCAGCCACCCACCCACCCACCCGCCCGCCGGGGGATCACGCAGTTGTTGAACCTGGGATGGACACAGGCTCCTGCTGAGCAACCACCGGGCTCTGAGCCGGCTCTGAGCCGGGATCTGGGCGCGCATCCACGGCGCATCGTCGGCGTTCTGAGCGGCGGATCCCGGTCCAACCCGCCGGGGAGTGACGGGGCTTTGACCCGGGACTGGTAGCAGAGGCTCCCGGGGAAAGACCACGGGGATATCAGCCGGATCTGCCCCGGGGAAAGCGGCGATCGGACCCCGCAACCCCACGGCGGCGTCCGGCGGCGTCCTCCGGGGCGAGTCCTGTCGGTTCCCGGGGATCCAACCGGCGGATTCCGGGGAAAATGCCCGTGAGCCCCACGGGGATCCAGCCTGGGACTGACCCCAGAGGAGCCAGCTGGTTTGGTAGCGGGGAACCTGCTGCTTCCCAGCGTGGTTCCCAGCTGATCTAAGCCGGATCCGCTCCGCCGCGGCGCCGCGTCCGGCGGCGCATGTAACCGATCAAAACCCGCTGAAAATGCCCGTTCCCCCGCCGGGATCCGACTGATCCGACACCCCACGACACCCAGCTGTCAACCCCCCCGTCCACAAGCCGGATCCGACCCCCGAACCCCCAGTTCCAGAACCCTCGCGGGTTTGGATGGAGAAAAAAAAGCCCTCCCCGAGCCGGCCTCGGGACCTCGCTCTCCGTTAATCCTTGACCTCCCACGATTAAGCCCCCCCACTATCTACGTGCTGAGCATTGTTAAAGCCAGCTGGCCGAAAAGAAAGTCCACGGTCCTGGTACCATAGCCCGTTTGTGGGCCGCGCCGC
Organism: Cololabis saira; assembly: GCF_033807715.1. Classification (NCBI taxonomy): domain Eukaryota; kingdom Metazoa; phylum Chordata; class Actinopteri; order Beloniformes; family Belonidae; genus Cololabis; species Cololabis saira. The sequence goes on from NC_084608.1 coordinate 36,341,241, forward strand.
CCCATGGCAGAAACCGGGTACTGCAGCTTCCGCCCCAAACAGCGGCAGAGACGCGTCGGAGCAGCTCGGAGCGGAGCAGAGCACGAGTTCGGGCCCCGGGACGGAGCCTGACCCTCCAGGACCGCACCTCCGTCCAGCATTTACACCTTTTTCACATCATTTTCACACATCACCCCCGTCCCCGGCCGTCTGGGAAGCCTGCAGTCCCAGCCAGGCCGCAGACTGTCGCCGTGCCGAGGCGGAAACCGAGCACTGGAAGAGAGGCGGCTTATGTACCAGCTCCGACGCGTCTGAAATCCATTCTCGTCCAATAAAAATGAACACAACCAGAACCAGAAGCAGAAGCAGAGATCACAGAAAAAGAAAAGAGAAAAAGAGGAAAAAAATATGTCATGAAATATTTGGTGACATGAAGGTTTTGGTGACATGAAGGTTTTGGTGTCATGAAGGTTTTGGTGTCATGAAATATTTGGTGACATGAAGGTTTTGGTGTCATGAAATATTTGGTGACATGAAGGTTTTGGTGTCATGAAGGTTTTGGTGTCATGAAATATTTGGTGACATGAAGGTTTTGGTGACATGAAGGTTTTGGTGTCATGAAATATTTGGTGACATGAAGGTTTTGGTGTCATGAAGGTTTTGGTGACATGAAGGTTTTGGTGTCATGAAGGTTTTGGTGACATGAAGGTTTTGGTGTCATGAAGGTTTTGGTGACATGAAGGTTTTGGTGACATGAAGGTTTTGGTGACATGAAGGTTTTGGTGTCATGAAGGTTTTGGTGTCATGAAGGTTTTGGTGACATGAAGGTTTTGGTGTCATGAAGGTTTTGGTGTCATGAAGGTTTTGGTGACATGAAGGTTTTGGTGTCATGAAGGTTTTGGTGTCATGAAGGTTTTGGTGTCATGAAGGTTTTGGTGTCATGAAGGTTTTGGTGTCATGAAGGTTTTGGTGTCATGAAGGTTTTGGTGTCATGAAGGTTTTGGTGTCACCTGGCTCCAGCTCTGCTGGGGGAATACTGGCTCCAGCTGACTCTACTCAAGCTCAGGTCTACAGCTGACCTAACCTAACCTTCTAGAACCTTCTGTTCCTGCTGCTGAACCAGCTAGGTGACGACGTCACCAGAGGGGGCGGGGCCATGGCTCGAGGGGGCGGGGCCAGGGGAGAAAAGAAAGAAGAAAAAGAGGGAAAAGAGAAGGAAAAAAGTGGAAAAAAAGAGGACAAAATAGAGAAAAAAAGAGGAAAAAAAAGGAAAAAAAGAGGGGAAAAAAGGAAAAAAAGAGGAAAAAAAAGGAAAAAATAGGAAAAAATAGGAAAAAAAGAGGAAAAAAAAGGAAAAAAGAGGGAAAAGAGAAGGAAAAAATGAGGACAAAATAGAGGAAAAAAGAGGAAAAAAAGAGGGAAAATAGAGGAAAAGAAGAAGAAAAAAAGGAAAAAAGAGGAAAAAAGAGGGAAAAAAGAAGGAAAAAATTGAAAAAAAAGGACAAAATAGAGAAAAAAGAGGAAAAAAAAGGAAAAAATAGGAAAAAAAAGAGGGAAAAAAAGGGAAAAAAGAAGAAAAAAGGAAAAAAGAGGAGAAAAAGAAGGATAAAATGGAGAAAAAAAATTCTGGGGAAAAAAGTCAGAATTCTGACTTTTTTTCCTCAGAATTCTGAGATTAAAGTCAGAATTCTGACTTTAATCTCAGAATTCTGAGGAAAAAAGTCAGAATTCTAGGCCACTAAAAAAAAAAAAAAAAATAATTCTGAGAAAAAAGTCAGAATTCTGACTTTAATCTCAGAATTCTGAGAAAAAAGTCAGAATTCTGACTTGAATCTCAGAATTCTGATCCCTTGCGGGGGTCACGGGGGTCTGCTGGAGCCTATCCCAGCTCATTTCAGGTGAGAGGCAGGGGTTACACCCTGGACAGGTCACCAGTCCATCACAGGGCCACATAGAAACACACAAACCATGCTCACAACCACACTCACGCTCACACTCTACGGGCAATTTACAATCACCAATTAACCTAATATGCATGTTTTTGGGACTGTGGGAGGAAGCCGGAGTACCCGGAGAGAACCCACGCAAGCACGGGGGACAACATGCAAACTCCACACAGAAAGGCCCCTGCCGGGCCTGGGAGTCCAACCGGGGACCTTCTTGCTGTGAGGCAACAGGTGCTAACCCATTAAAGTCAGAATTCTGACTTTTTTCTCAGAATTCTGAGATTAAAGTCAGAATTCTGACTTTTTTCTCAGAATTCTGAGATTAAATTCAGAATTCTGACTTTTTTTCTCAGAATTCTGAGATTAAAGTCAGAATTCTGACTTTTTTCTCAGAATTCTGTTTATTTTTTTTTAAGTGGCCCAGAATTCTGACCTTTTTTCTCCAGAATTCTGAGATTAAAGTCAGAATTCTGACTTTTTTCTCAGAATTCTGACTTTTTTCTCAGAATTCTGACTTTTTTCTCAGAATTCTGACTTTTTTCTAAGAATTCTGAGATTAAAGTCAGAATTCTGACTTTTTTCTCAGAATTCTTTTTATTTTTTTTTAAGTGGCCCTAATACTCTTCCGTAGAAAGCGTTAGGACAGGCTACGGGTAAGAAAGCGTGTGGGCTCCACTGCTGCTCAACTCTGTACTGACTCTGTAAGTGAAAACTCTTAACTGACGGGAGAGCTCAGCAGCAAGCAGCAGCTCTTAAAGTACAGCGTCACTAAATAAACACAAACCAAACAGTGTATTCACTTGGTTAACCTAAACACATTCAATTAGCATCAATCCAAAATGATTACTAATAAATATGCTAATTTAAGATCCAAATGACAACATAAACAATATAAATCTACTAAATGAATCATTATCATTGCCCCATACAGTTGAAATGTGGAGAAAAAAGTTGAAATGTGGAGAAAAAAGTGGAAATTTCGAGAAAAAAAGTCAAAATGTCGAGAAAAAAAGTCGAAATGTTAAGAAAAAAGTTGATGTACAGAACCAGAGATCAGAACCAGGACCAGGACCAGGACCAGAACCAGAACCAGAACCAGGACCAGAACCAGAACCAGGACCAGGACCAGGACCAGAACCAGGACCAGGACCAGAATCTTAGTGAACCGTACTCCCTCCCCTCCCTCCCTCCCTCCCTCCCTCCCTCCCTCCCTCCCTCCTTCCTTCCTTCCTTCCTTCCTTCCTTCCTTCCTTCCTTCCTTCCTTCCTTCCTTCCTTCCTTCCTTCCTTCCTTCCTTCCTTCCTTCCTTCCTTCCTTCCTTCCTCCCTCCCTCCCTCCCTCCCTCCCTCCCTCCCTCCCTCCCTCCCTCCTTCCTTCCTTCCTTCCTTCCTTCCTTCCTTCCTTCCTTCCTTCCTTCCTTCCTTCCTTCCTTCCTTCCTTCCTTCCTTCCTTCCTTCCTTCCTTCCTTCCTTCCTTCCTTCCTTCCTTCCTTCCTTCCTTCCTTCCTTCCTTCCTTCCTTCCTTCCTCCCTCCCTTCCTTCCTTCAGCATCATTAGAGTGAGTTATTGACCCAGACTTGGTTGTAAATCAGTTTAGAGCAGGAATCAGAACCCAAAAGTTCCATGTTGGAGCAAAACAACAAAAAACGAATATTTCTGGAGCCGCAAAAAATGAAAAGTCTCGTATCAGAATTAGAATGAAGAAACACATGCTGCATGTTTCTATGTTAGTTTAATAATAATAATAATAATAATAATAATAATAATAATAATAATAATAAACTTTATTAAGGACACAAGGTCCATAGCACAACAGACAACAGACAAAGGGTACAAAAAATAAAAATAAAATCCGCAGTAATCACATATCACATATCACATGACATTTACATAAAGGCTTTTACGCCAATGATTCCAGATTCTGGAGAAGAACCTGACTGAGCTCTGTGCAGGGTTAGTCAGTTTGAAGATTATATTGTTCCCAGAGTCCGACAACCTGCACATACATCTGTGCATAAGGTTACGCAGTACAGCAGTGCAGGTAGGCACACCGACACTGACAAACAGCTGACTTGCACTGCTCCAGCGTGGCACTTGAGCAACAGCCTCATCCCATCATTATAGGCGACACACAGTTTCTGCATACTGCTCTTTTTATAGCGACGCCACAAGTGAGCAGTATACATGGGGGTACAGTAGGCTCTAAAAAGTGCAGCCTTCACAGGTACAGAGCACACACCAAATTTGCGTACAAGTGTGTTCGCTTGCGCATACAATGCACGACGCTGTCTGTAAATGTCCCTATCATCAGACAGGTCGTCATTAAAATAGTGTCCCAAGTATTTGATCTCATTGCACACTTTGAGGACAGTGCCAGACAAAAAGAAGTCAGGAAATGACAGTTTGCTGTCCTCTTTGGTCCTGACGATCATTATGTTGCTTTTCTTTGCATTATAGAGAATGTCAAAGTCGAGGCCATATTGTGAGCAGACCCTCAGTAGCTGTTGAAGACCAGCACTATATGGTGAAAAAACAACTAAATCATCAGCGTACATCAGGTGGTTGATGATGGTGTTACCAACCACGCAGCCTGTACCACAAGCACTGAGCAGCTTTGATAGCTCGTCCATATAAATATTAAATAAAAATGGAGATAAAATGCTACCCTGTCTAACTCCATTGCATACTCCAAATGGAGCAGACATAAAGTTACCCCACTTTACATGCATTGCCTGATGAGCATACCAGAAAATCAGAATCCTTAAAAGATACTTGGGAACACCTCTGCTGTGCAATTTATAAAACAATTTTTCATGGTTTATACGATCAAAAGCTTTAGAAGCATCAATAAAACACAGAAACATTGTAGAATTATGCCTGTTATACAGATCTAAAATCTCCTTTAGAGCAAAAATACACATGTCGGCCCCATGTCTGGGTTTGAAACCAAACTGGTTATCAGATGTCAGGACAAACAGTTCTAGCCTGTTCAGTAAGATCCTCTCCAGGATTTTGGATAGAATACTGGCTAAGGCTATAGGCCGATAGTTTTCACTACTATTTATTTTACCAGCTTTGTCTTTAATAATAGGCACCAATACAACAGATAAAATGATAGATAGTTAGAACTGGGAACTCGTCTTTCCACTTGTTCCACTTGTGACGCAAATGTACGGAAGATATCAGGGCAGGAGAAAAATACAAATAATATTTTAGAGGAGGAAGATTTTTTTTCATTATGCACTTAAAGTCAAAATGTCGAGAAAAAAAAGTTGAAATTTTGAGAGAAAGGTGAAATTTTGAGAAACAAGTTTGAAGAGAAGCAGGGAGCTCCTGGAAGTCCTCTAGAGTTCACGAGAACCGGGGCCGAGCAGCGAGACTCGCAGCCGGCTCTGAGCCGGGATCTGGGCGCTCCGAGCCCGGATTCCCACGGCGGCGCCTCCGGGTTTGGGTTCCGGGTGCCGGGGGATTGTGAGCGGCGGCGGCGGCGGCGGATCCTGGTGCTGGAAGCCACCCACCTGACCCAGCCACCCACCCACCCACCCGCCCGCCGGGGGATCACGCAGTTGTTGAACCTGGGATGGACACAGGAGGCTCCTGCTGAGCAACCACCGGGCTCTGAGCCGGCTCTGAGCCGGGATCTGGGCGCGCATCACGGCGCATCGTCGGCGTTCTGAGCGGCGGATCCCGGTCCAACCCGCCGGGGAGTGACGGGGCTTTGACCCGGGACTGGTAGCAGAGGCTCCCGGGGAAAGACCACGGGGATATCAGCCGGATCTGCCCCGGGGAAAGCGGCGATCGGACCCCGCAACCCCACGGCGGCGTCCGGCGCGTCCTCCGGGGCGAGTCCTGTCGGTTCCCGGGGATCCAACCGGCGGATTCCGGGGAAAATGCCCGTGAGCCCACGGGGATCCAGCCTGGGACTGACCCCAGAGGAGCCAGCTGGTTTGGTAGCGGGGAACCTGCTGCTTCCCAGCGTGGTTCCCAGCTGATCTAAGCGGATCCGCTCCGCCGCGGCGCCGCGTCCGGCGGCGCATGTAACCGATCAAACCCGCTGAAAATGCCCGTTCCCCCGCCGGTGATCCGACTGATCCGACACCCCACGACACCCAGCTGTCAACCCCCCCGTCCACAAGCCGGATCCGACCCCCGAACCCCAGTTCCAGAACCCTCGCGGGTTTGGATGGAGAAAAAAAAAGCCTCCCCGAGCCGGCCTCGGGACCTCGCTCTCCGTTAATCCTTGACCTCCCACGATTAAGCCCCCCCACTATCTACGTGCTGAGCATTGTTAAAGCCAGCTGGCCGAAAAGAAAGTCCACGGTCCTGGTACCATAGCCCGTTTGTGGGCCGCGCCGCCCCATGGCAGAAACCGGGTACTGCAGCTTCCGCCCCAAACAGCGGCAGAGACGCGTCGGAGCAGCTCGGAGCGGAGCAGAGCACGAGTTCGGGCCCCGGACGGAGCCTGACCCTCCAGGACCGCACCTCCGTCCAGCATTTACACCTTTTTCACATCATTTTCACACATCACCCCCGTCCCCGGCCGTCTGGGAAGCCTGCAGTCCAGCCAGGCCGCAGACTGTCGCCGTGCCGAGGCGGAAACCGAGCACTGGAAGAGAGGCGGCTTATGTACCAGCTCCGACGCGTCTGAAATCCATTCTCGTCCAATAAAAATGAACACAACCAGGAACCAGAAGCAGAAGCAGAGATCACAGAAAAAGAAAAGAGAAAAAGAGGAAAAAAATATGTCATGAAATATTTGGTGACATGAAGGTTTTGGTGACATGAAGGTTTTGGTGTCATGAAGGTTTTGGTGTCATGAAATATTTGGTGACATGAAGGTTTTGGTGTCATGAAATATTTGGTGACATGAAGGTTTTGGTGTCATGAAGGTTTTGGTGTCATGAAATATTTGGTGACATGAAGGTTTTGGTGACATGAAGGTTTTGGTGTCATGAATATTTGGTGACATGAAGGTTTTGGTGTCATGAAGGTTTTGGTGACATGAAGGTTTTGGTGTCATGAAGGTTTTGGTGACATGAAGGTTTTGGTGTCATGAAGGTTTTGGTGACATGAAGGTTTTGGTGACATGAAGGTTTTGGTGA
>NC_084608.1:36348766-36358766 GCF_033807715.1 Cololabis saira
ATTCATTTTTTAGTCCGTACCGCCCATTCCTAGTATATATATATATATATATATATATATATATATATATATATATATATATATATATATATATATACGTAGCATCTTGGAGCTACGTTCCACGTCAGCGCTACACCAAACTCAAAATCTACTTATTCAGAGGTTTTTTGCAAATAACATGATAGTACGATGTTCCCTTTACTCTGTTCTTCTTTTTTTCATTCACATTTATACTTTTAGTCTATTTCAACATGTTTTCATTTATATTTGTATTTATTGTCTTGATCTTTTACTAGCTTTTAAATGCTGTAAAACACCAGGGTGAACTTCAGTTGTTGAAATGTGCTGCATCAATAAAGATTGATTGCTTGACCGATTAGACGGATATCCAGATAAATTAGTTTTTAAGACGTACGTCTTTCAGTTTTGATCATCAAATGTTTGTCTTTATTTGTTTTTATTCCTTTTTGCAGTTAAATTCCTTTTCTTCCTCCTATAGTTTTGTGACCTGGAGCCGGGATACTTGTGTAGCTGGTGGTTAAGTTTGTTATATTCATCCCCGGTATGTTATCATTTTAATCACACAGTTATAATGTGGATATAATAATTTAGCCCCATAAATACAATAAATACCAGCATCCTTGACCGCGGTTAGCCGCGTATTAGGAGTTTATTTTAGCAACGTCGGCATGTGAATAAATCTGGTGTCTAAATAAAGCTAGCGTGAGATTCCAGCGGAAGTGTAAAGTTAAGTTTAAACATAATCAGAACGGAGCGAATATAAAGATGAATTATCGCAGAAATATTAATAAATCATCCGTTCTTAGATCAATCGACGACAGTTCACGAATCACTGCAGGAATGATTGGAGTGATGAAAAGATTTAGTTCCTGGTCTGAGGTTTATTTTAGCCTGAACTGCTAACTCAGGGCTCGGCAACCCGCGGCTCTTTAACGCCGCTATGGTGGCTCCTGGAGCTTCTTAGAAAATCTTTGACCTTTTTTTTCCTTTTTTTTTTTTTTTCTTATTTTCCCTTTTTTTTTCTTTCTTTCCTCTTTTTTCCTTTTTTTCCTCTTTTTTCCTTTTTTTCCTCTTTTTTTCATTTTTCTTTTTTTCTTCTTTTTTCTTCCTTTTTCCTTTAATGTCCTTTAATCTCGACATTTCGACTTTTTTCTCGACATTTTGACTTTTTTCTCGAAATTTCAAATTTTTTCTCGAATTTAGATTTTTTTCTCGACATTCCGACTTTTTTCTCGACATTTCAACCTTTTTTCTTCAAATTTCGATTTTTTTTCTCAACATTTCAACTTTTTTCTCGACATTTCTCCTTTCACCATTTGCTTTCATTCTAAGGCTTTGTTGCTCCTTGTGTCTCCACACAAATAACGAAATGGAAACCTCAACATAAAGGAAGGACACCAACAAAGAGCACAAGTTTAACAGCTTTTATTAAAGCAACCTCCCAAAATAAATTACACTAAGCATAAATCATAATACTCACTATAAGGAAAAAGGGGACCTGGAAACGCCGGCTGGACTAAGGAGGATGGGGGGGGCACAGCCCACCCCTTATAGGGACGTAGAAGCTGGACCCCCCTCCCTAACTCAAAACCCAACTAACTACAAACAAATGAGCAAACGACCTAAAATAAAGACTACCGGCCATCTCCAGGCCCAAACTAAACTAAAGATCAAATTAAACTAAAGCTAACAGAAGAGCATCTGGGTTTTAGTGCAACCAAAACAATCGTTCAGTTTGTGATACAAGCATGACATTTGGTACACACATTAGCCAAAGACATTCCAAAAATAATTGGACGTTGAGCCATCCTGAATTTTCAACACGGTGCCCATGGCAGCCATTTTTCAAAATGGCCGCCAGAAACAAGTGTTTTCTAATGAGTGATTAGTTGAAATGAGTTGCCAGTTTGCCCTGGCTCTTTTTTCTCTTTTTTTCTCTTTTTTCCATATTTTTTTCCTCTTTTTTTCCTCTTCTTTTTCTTTTTCTTTTTTCTCTTGTTTACTCTTTTCTCCCTTTTCATCTTTTCATCTTTCATCTTTTTTCATCTTTTTTTTCCCTTTTTTTCCTCTTTTACCTTGGCTCCACGTCCATATCTTTTGGGGATAGATAAAAAAAAGAGGGGAAAAAAGATGAAAAAAATACGGAAAAAAGAGGAAAAAAGAGAAAGAAAGAGGAGAAAAAGATGAAAAAGAGAAGATGAAAAAAGAGGAAAAAAGGAAAAGAAGATGAAAAAATAGGAAAAAAAGAGAAAGAAAGAGGAGAAAAAGATAAAAAAGAGAAGATGAAAAAAGAGGAAAAAAAGAAAAGAAGATGAAAAAATAGGAAAAAAATATGGCAAAAAGAGGAAGAAAATGAAAAAAATGAGAAAAAGATGAAAAAAGAGAAGATGAAAAAAAGAGAAAAAAAGAGGGCAAAAGTGTGGACTCATTAGAAAACAGTTGTGTCCATGTTGAAAATTCACGATGGCTCCACGTCCATATCTTTTGGGAAAACCTTTGGCTATTTTTCTACCAAATATCATGCTTGTATCACAAACGGAACGATTCCTATACATTTTACAGCTAAACAGCTGGACTATTTGGTGTTGCTTGGTCTGTCTCCTGGCACACTGAGCAGAGAGGATGATGGAGTCAGGAGAGAGTGTCATGGCTACACGCAACAGGCTGATACAAGACTTTTCATTTTTTGCAGCTCCAGACATAATTGTTTTTCGTGTTTTTGGTCTAATACGGCTCTAAAACATTTTGGGTTGCCGACCGCTGGTCTAACTGATGTGAAATGATTCATCGGAATGTTTTTTATCGTGGTGAAACACCGAAGTTACGACTTAAAGGAGACCTATTATGGCATTTAATATATATTTTAAACAGGCCTTGAATGTCTTAAAAACAATCTAAAGCTTGTTTTTCTACATAAATCAGAAATTCAGCCTGTGGGCCATGTCTCTAGTTTTACCGCTTCTAACCTCTTTTCTGTGAGGGATTCTGAGGGGGCGGGGCTATGATAAGGGAGGGAGGAAGGAAGGAAGGAAGGAAGGAAGGAAGGAAGGAAGGAAGGAAGGAAGGAAGGAAGGAAGGAAGGAAGGAAGGAAGGAAGGAAGGAAGGAAGGAAGGAAGGAAGGAAGGAAGGAAGGAAGGAAGGAGGGATGGAGGGAGGAAATGAGCAACAAAGAAAGAAAGAAAGAAAGAAAGAAAGAAAAAAGAAGAAAGAAGAAAGAAAGAAAGAAATGAGCCTGAAAAGAAAGAAAGAAAGAAAAGAAATTAGCCTAGAAAGAAAGAAAGAAAGAAAGAAAGAAAGAAAGAAAGAAAGAAAGAAAGAGAAAGAAAGAAAGAGAAAGAAATGAGCCTAGAAAGAAAGAAAGAAAGAAAGAAAGAAAGAAAAGAAAGAAAGAAAGAAAGAAAGAAAGAAAGAAAGAAAGAATAAAAAAGGAAAGGCAGAAAGAAAGAGAAAGAAAGAAAGAAAGAAAGAAATGAGCCTAAAAAGAAAGAAAGAAAGAAATTAGCCTAGAAAGAAAGAAAGAAAGAAAGAAAGAAAGAAATGAGCCTGAAAAGAAAGAAAGAAAAGAAAGAAAGAAAGAAATGAGCCTGAAAAGAAAGAAAGAAAAAAAAGAAATTAGCCTAGAAAGAAAGAAAGAAAGAAAGAAAGAAAGAGTCCTGATTGAAAAGAAAGAAAGAAAGAAAGAAAGAAAGAAAGAAAGAGTCTGATTGAAAGAAAGAAAGAAAGAAAGAAAGAAAGAAAGAAGAAAGAAAGAAAGAAAGAGAGAGAAAGAAAGAAAGAAAGAAAGAAAGAAAGAAAGAAAGAAAGAAAGAAAGAAAGAAAGAAAGAAAGAAGAAAGAAAGAAAGAAAGAAAGAAAGAAAGAAAGAAGTATAAATTCCCATTGATGTTTGTATTGGTATTTTTTTATCGTTATTGGGATAAATGCCAGAAATTATCGTGATCAATTTTTTAGTCCATACCGGCCATCCTTACTCTGTGCTGATTGGCTGGTGGATTTTGAGGGGCGGGGCTATGATAATGAGGCTCTGTGCTGATTGGCTGAACGAATGACGTGTAGCCGGGGAGGGAACAAAGCCTCTCCGGGGAGAAGAGCCGGCTGCGTACACAAAACGTGTCCCATGCCAGGGAGCTTCGGCAACAAAATCAATTCCATTGCTTTATTTTCTATTGACTGTCCTAACTGGCCGCAAGTTTAACGGTTTCAGTGTGGACAGAGAGAGTTTAACAGTTTCAGTGTGGACAGAGAGAGAGAGTTTAACGGTTTTCAGTGTGGACAGAGAGAGTTTAACGGTTTCAGGACAGAGAGAGTTTAACAGTTTCAGTGTGGACAGAGAGAGTTTAATGGTTTCAGTGTGGACAGAGAGAGTTTAACAGTTTGGACAGAGAGAGACAGTTTCAGTGTGGACAGAGAGAGTTTAACAGTTTCAGTGTGGACAGAGAGAGTTTAACAGTTTCAGTGTGGACAGAGAGAGTTTAACAGTTTCAGTGTGGACAGAGAGAGTTTAACAGTTTCAGTGTGGACAGAGAGAGTTTAACGGTTTCAGTGTGGACAGAGAGAGTTTAACAGTTTCAGTGTGGACAGAGAGAGTTTAACGGTTTCAGTGTGGACAGAGAGAGTTTAACGGTTTCAGGACAGAGAGAATTTAACAGTTTCAGTGTGGACAGAGAGAGTTTAACGGTTTCAGTGTGGACAGAGAGAGTTTAACGGTTTCAGTGTGGACAGAGAGAGTTTAATGGTTTCAGGTGTGGACAGAGAGAGTTTAACAGTTTGGACAGAGAGAGACAGTTTCAGTGTGGACAGAGAGAGTTTAACAGTTTCAGTGTGGACAGAGAGAGTTTAACAGTTTCAGTGTGGACAGAGAGAGTTTAACAGTTTCAGTGTGGACAGAGAGAGTTTAACAGTTTCAGTGTGGACAGAAAGAGTTTAATGGTTTCAGTGTGGACAGAGAGAGTTTAATGGTTTCAGTGTGGACAGAGAGAGTTTAATGGTTCCAGTGTGGACAGAGAGAGTTTAATGGTTTCAGTGTGGACAGAGAGAGTTTAACGGTTTCAGTGTGGACAGAGAGAGTTTAACAGTTTCAGTGTGGACAGAGAGAGTTTAACGGTTTCAGTGTGGACAGAGAGAGTTTAACGGTTTCAGGACAGAGAGAATTTAACAGTTTCAGTGTGGACAGAGAGAGTTTAACGGTTTCAGTGTGGACAGAGAGAGTTTAACAGTTTCAGTGTGGACAGAGATAGTTTAACAGTTTCAGTGTGGACAGAGAGAGTTTAATGGTTTCAGTGTGGACAGAGAGAGTTTAACGGTTTCAGTGTGGACAGAGAGAGTTTAATGGTTTCAGTGTGGACAGAGAGAGTTTAACGGTTTCAGTGTGGACAGAGAGAGTTTAACGGTTTCAGTGTGGACAGAGAGAGTTTAATGGTTTCAGTGTGGACAGAGAGAGTTTAATGGTTTCAGTGTGGACAGAGAGTTTAACAGTTTCAGTGTGGACAGAGAGAGTTTAACGGTTTCAGGACAGAGAGCGTACGATGTCACGCAGCTCGACGTGATAGTCGGATGCTCTCATTCAGTTACACAGTGTAAACAGATCTTAAAGCCTGATACGGTTCTGCGTTAAATGGACACGTACCCTACGCCGTAGGCTCTGCGTTGGTGTAACACAGAACCATAAATCAGCCTTTAGTCACCTCGTCTTCACACAGGAAGATTTAATTTAATTCTAAACAGGTGCACCAGTTATTTACTCTGATTGCTAATCATTTCATTTCTTATGTTACAAGACAAATGAATCATGTTAACTGTAAGAAATCACACTGAACACTGAACTTTCACAAATGACAACTTTATTGTTAAAAAAATAAAACATAAGTTGTATATAAATAACATGTATGCACTATTGCTGGCTCAAGGAAGGACCGTGCGTCTTCTGAAGGTGTCGTTGAGGTTCAGGTGCTTGGAAGATCTGAAACCATAGACAGAAGAAAAAATGTATTACGGTACCAATAGAGCTCCCGTAACACGGAGTAACACCGGAGCTAAGCTAAATACTTAGCCCATGCAAAGATCATACTTGTAAACAAATATACTGTAAATAACATAAAAAAACAACGTCACTTACCGCAGACTCGTGTGCAGTTGCCGGGTCCGTGCTGTTGTTACTGATCCTTTTATGAGGGTAAATGTCGATGCAAAAACTGTCCCCTCGCGGTGGAAACAGCCACCGCTTCTGAACAAAGGCTAGAGCTCCGGCCGGGCCGAGAGAGTTGTGGGCGTTAGGGACGGGGCGGTATGGACTAAAAAATGTATCACGATAATTTCTGGCATTTATCCTGATAACGATAAAAATGACGATTAAAAAAAATTACCAATTCTTTCTTTCTTTCTTTCTTTCTTTCTTTCTTTCTTTCTTTCTTTCTTCTTTCTTTTCTTTCTTTCTTTCTTTCTTTCTTTCTTCTTTCTTTCTTTCTTTCTTTCTTTCTTTCTTTCTTTCTTTCTTTCTTTCTTCCTTCCTTCCTTCCTTCCTTCCTTCCTTCCTTCCTTCCTTCTTCCTTCCTTCCTTCCTTCCTTCCTTCCTTCCTTCCTTCCTTCCTTCCTTCCTTCCTTCCTTCCTTCCTTCCTTCCTTCCTTCCATAAATCAGTTTTACACAAAAACGTCATCAACAGAATTTATCATTTTTACCGTGAGATACAAATTCTTACCGTGAGGAATTTTTTTTACGGTTTATCGTGAACAGTAAAATATCGTCCATTCCTAGTGGGCGTGGTTTTCAGCAGCGGGAGGCCGACCTATGGGAATCTGCTCCCGTCGTTCCGTAACTTTGGGGATCAGAATCTTATTGTCTCGTAGATCCACATGACACTGGACGATCATCCGGGCGGCTGCACAGACACTGCAGAATCTGGTTGCTTTCCTTCTTTCCTCTTTCCTCTGAGTTGGCAGGCTGAGGGGAGACCACTTTATGAATGTTAAAGCAAGAAAAAAAAACACTTTATATATGTTAAAGCAAGAAAAAAACCTGTTTTTCATGATAGGTCCCCTTTAAACATAATTTGCAGAATACTATAATCTACAAATTCATGAAATTTCAACGATTTTAACTGAAGGAATAATGTATTTGTTGGCTCTTTTTTGCAAAATGAAAATTGACTGAATATATTTTATTATATAATATTATTTATACAAATAAAATGAAATAAAAATGATGAGAAAATAGGTCAAATAATAAGAAGTAGGGGAATGGGCGATATTTTTACCGTTCACGATGTACCGTCAAAAAAAATTCCCCCACTGTAAGAATTTGTCATCTCTCGGTAAAAACGATAAAAAGAAAGAAAGAAAGAAAGAAAGAAATGAGCCTGAAAGAAAGAAAGAAAAGAAAGAAAGAAAGAAATGAGCCTGAAAGAAAGAAAGAAAGAAAGAAGAAGAAAGAAAGAAAGAAAGAAAGAAGAAAGAAAGAAAAGAAAGAAAGAAAGAAAGAAAAGAAAGAAAGAAAGAAAGAAAGAAAGAAGAAATGAGCCTGAAAGAAAGAAAGAAGGAAAAGAAAGAAAGAAAGAAAGAAAGAAAGAAATGAGCCTGAAAGAAAGAAAGAAGGAAAAGAAAGAAAGAAAGAAGAAGAAAGAAAGAAAGAAAAGAAAGAAAGAAAGAAAGAAAGAAAGAAATGAGCCTGAAAGAAAAAAGAAGAAAGAAAGAAAGAAAGAAGAAAGAAAGAAAGAAAGAAAGAAAGAAAGAAAGAAAGAAGAAAGAAAGAAAGAAAGAAAGAAAGAAAGAAAGAAAGAAATGAGCCTGAAGAAAGAAAGAAAGAAAGAAAGAAAGAAAGAAAGAAAGAAAGAAAGAAAGAAAAGAAGAAGAAAGAAAAGAAGAAAAGAAAGAAATGAGCCTGAAAGAAAGAAAGAAAGAAAGAAAGAAAGAAAGGAAGAAAGAAAGAAAGAAAGAAAGAAAGAAAGAAAAATGAACCTGAAAGAAAGAAAGAAAGAAAGAAGAAAGAAAGAAAGAAAGAAAGAAAGAAAGAAAGAAAGAAAGAAAGAAAGAAAGAAAGAAAGAAAGAAGAAGAAGGGATAAATTCCCGTTGACTCATTCCAGTTTTGCAGTACAGGTGTAACTCATATTATTGGTTTTTATCAATTCAATGTAATTGGTGTAGTTTAGTATTCAGTATCTTTTAGAGCAGTGTTTTGGCTCCAAAGACTGAATGTGGTGATAGATTTATAGTTACAAAGGTGGAGTTGAATTGGTATTTTTTCATCGTCATTTTTATCGTTATCGGGATAAATGCCAGAAATTATCGTGATACATTTTTTAGCCCATCCCTAATAAGAAGCACAAGTTGTTAAAGAATGCAGTAGATCCAGCAGGTACGAGGGGGTGCTTAGCATTCCCCACTGGAGGTGAACGAGGTTCACCCGGTGGAACAAGGTGACCCGGCCCCGGCTCTGACGAGGGTCGGGGTCCGGTCGGGGGGCCCGGGTTCCCGGTTCTGCTCGGGTCTCAGGAAGACAAAAGGGTGTTGGATGTCATCAGCGTTTATTTATAGCATCCTGTTATTGTTGTTGCTGACGGCGTTGGGGACGGAGACCAAAGGGGACGTTTCCCCCGGAAATCAACGGTTTTAACTGAAGGAATTATGGATTTGTTGGATCTCTATATTGTTTTCTACTGATTATTCTTATGGCTCTTTTTTGCAAAATGAAAATTGACTGAATATATTTTATTATATAATATAATTTATACAAATAAAATAAAATTATGAGAAAAGAGGTCAAATATAAGAAGTAGGAAATGGGCGATATTTTACCGTTCACGATAAACCGTCAAAAAAATTCCCCACTGTAAGAATTTGTATCTCACGGTAAAAACGATAAAAAGAAAGAAAGAAAGAAGAAAGAAAGAAAGAAAGAAAGAAATTGGACTGAAAGAAAGAAATAAAGAAAGAAAGAAAGAAAGAAAGAAGGAAATTAGCCTAAAGGAAAGAAAGAAAGAAAGAAGAAGAAAAGAAAGAAGAAAAGAAAGAAAGAAAGAAAGAAAGAAAGAAAGAAGAAATTAGCCTAAAAGGAAAGAAAGAAAGAAAGAAAGAAAGAAGGAAATTAGCCTAAAAGGAAAGAAAGAAAGAAAGAAAGAAAGAAAGAAAGAAAGAAAGAAAGAAAGAAAGAAAGAAAGAAAAGAAAGAAAAGAAAGAAGAAAGAAATTAGCCTAAAAGGAAAGAAAGAAAGAAAGAAAGAAAGAAAGAAAGAAAGAAAGAAATTAGCCCTAAAAGGAAAGAAAGAAAGAAAGAAAGAAAGAAAGAAAGAAATTAGCCTAAAAGGAAAGAAAGAAAGAAAGAAAGAAAGAAAGAAAGAAAGAAAAGAAAGAAAGAAAGAAATTAGCCTGAAAGAAAGAAAGAAAGAAAGAAAGAAAGAAAGAAAGAAATTAGCCTGAAAGAAAGAAAGAAAGAAAGAAAGAAAGAAAGAAAGAAAGAAAGAAAGAAAGAAAGAAAGAAAGAAAGAAAGAAAGAAAGAAATTAGCCAGAAAGAAAGAAAGAAAGAAAGAAATTAGCCAGAAAGAAAGAAAGAAAGAAAGAAAGAAAGAAAGAAAGAAAGAAAGAAATTAGCCAGAAAGAAAGAAAGAAAGAAAGAAAGAAAGAAAGAAAGAAAGAAAGAAAGAAAGAAAGAAAGAAAGAAAGAAAGAAATTAGCCAGAAAGAAAGAAAGAAGGGGACGTTTCCCCCCCCAGGAATCCCGGCCGAGGCCGAGAGATTGTGGGTGAAAGTAAAGAGAAAAGTGTGGGTACCGGCAGGTAAAGAAAGAAAGAAAGAATTGCGGGTGAAAGTGTGGGTACCGGCAGGTCCGCGGGCCGCGGGCCGATGACTCAGCGGCGGCTGAAATACCAGAGAGCAGCATGAGAGCAGCATGTGTCAGCTCTAATCGCTGCCGCTGTCAGCGCCGCGGCTAAGTGGCCGAGGAGGCGCGAGGCGGCTTACCGGGACAAAGGAGGCCGGAGCGCTGCCGTC
>NC_084608.1:36363766-36366266 GCF_033807715.1 Cololabis saira
AAACGCACGAAAAAACGTACGAAAAAATGTACGAAAAAAAAACGTACGAAAAAACGTACAAAAAACGTACAAAAAAAAGTACGAAAAAAACGTTAAAACGTACGAAAAAAAAGGACGAAAAAACGTACGAAAAAAAACGTACGAAAAAACGTACGAAAGAAACATATGAAAAAAAACGCACGAAAAAACGCACGAAAAAACGTACGAAAAAACGTACGAAAAAACGCACGCAAAAATATAGCTTGGTGGTAGAGATCTGCTATCAGGCACCATTACTATGGAACCAACTTCCAATCTGGGTTAAGGAGGCTGACACCACCTCCACCTTTAAAACTAAACTTAAAACCTTTCTGTTTAGTAAAGCCTATAGTTAGTGTTTAGTAAACCTCTAGCTGGTGTTGGTAAATCTCTAGGTTGTGTAAACTCTAGTGTGTTAGAGTCATAGTTGCAGCTATAGAACAAAACTATAATAGTTAGTCTCAAACAGCTTCCCGGTAGATATGCTGCTATAGGCCTATGCTGCAGGGGGGACCGACATGATCCAAAACGTACGAAAAAACATACGAAAAAATGTACGAAAAAACGTACGAAAAAAAAAGCACGAAAAAACGTACGAAAAAATGCACGAAAAAACGTACCGAAAAACGCACGAAAAAACGTACGAAAAAACGCACGAAAAAACGTACGAAAAAACGCACGAAAAAACGTACGAAAAAACGTACGACAAAAAGTACGAAAAAACGTACGAAAAATCGTACGAAAAAAACGTACGAAAAAACATACGAAAAAACGTAGGAAAAATCGTACGAAAAAGAAGTAAGAAAAAACATACGAAAAAACGTAGGAAAAATCGTACGAAAAATCGTACGAAAAAACGTACGAAAAAAACGTTACACCTTACACCTTACACTTATAGAACAAGACTATAATAGTTAGTGTTTAGTAAAGCCTATAGTTAGTGTTTAGTAAACCTCTAGCTGGTGTTGGTAAATCTCTAGGTAGTGTAAACTCTAGTGTGTTAGAGTCAGTAGTCATAGTTGCAGCTATAGAACAAGACTATAATAGTTAGTCTCAAATATAGCTTGGTGGTAGATATGCTGCTATAGGCCTATGCTGCAGGGGGGCACTGACATGATCCGCTGGGCGGTGCCTCTCACCCTTCTTCTCCTCTCCTTTTCCCTTCCTCTCTTCTCCATTACCATTTTTATTTATTATAAATATCTCATAACCATCATTTTTGTCCATTGTTCCTGTAGTTTCTTGTGCTGGCCCCCCTTTTTTCTCTTTTGTGCATGTTTGCAGGCCGGAGCCTCGGGAGCTGCGTTCTGGCCTGTGTTGCCCCCCCCCCCGGGGGACGGGGACTGATTAATCCGGTTAATCTGGTTAATCTGGTCAAACGGGAACCGGTTAATCCGGTTCATCTGGTTAAACGGGTATTGATTAATCCGGTTAATCTGGTTCATCCGGTTGAACAGGTTTATCCAGTTAAACGGGGACGGGTTAATCGGGATAATCCGGTTAAACGAGTTTGTCCGGTTATAGGGGGACTGGTTAATTGAGTTAAAGGGGTTAGATGGGTTAATCCGGTTAAACGGGGACTTGTTAGTCCGGTTAGTCCGGTTAATCTGGTTAACCTTCACGGGGGGTTGTCCAGTTTGGTCCAGTTGTTTTTCCTCCACTGACGCCTGTTGATACCAGATCATATATAATAATAGTAATAATATACATAATAATCCCGTGACATCAGCCCTTAAAAACATGTTTCTGTCGCTAAAACTGAACTCCAGTATTATGGGATGTTTGCAGGTCTGGAACGGAAAACTGTCTTTATAGGAAAAGAAATGAAGTTTTTAGAGTCTGGAGCAAATCTGCTAATGTGGCTTTTCAGCTTCGTCATCACACACACACACACACACACACACACACACACACCTTCCTTCATTAGGCGTCAATATTCAGGTTCATTTTAATTTAGCACCAAAGGAGGTCAGACGAGCCCATGTCCCTGTTAGAGCCTCGTCACGAGCTCCTGCTCCAGTTCTGCAGGGGCCCGGGACCTGGACCTGGATCTGGACCTGGATCTGGACCTGGATCTGGACCTGGACCTGGACCTGGACCTGGACCTGGATCTGGATCTGGATCTGGATCTGGATCTGGATCCTAGTGGTCTGTAGAGGACCTGCAGGTCTGGATCTGGACCCTAGTGGTCTGTAGAGGACCTGCAGGTCTGGATCTGGACCCTAGTGGTCTGTAGAGGACCTGCAGGTCTGGATCTGGATCCTAGTGGTCTGTAGAGGACCTGCAGGTCTGGATCTGGACCCTAGTGGTCTGTAGAGGACCTGCAGGTCTGGATCTGGATCCTAGTGGTCTGTAGAGGACCTGCAGGACCCTGGGGGTCTACAAAGGACCTATTCCCACTTTAATTTTGTCTCCCTTGTTGTTCAAATCTTTATTTTATTGTATTTTATTTCCGTTACTTTTCTAGTTAGTGCCACGGCTG
>NC_084608.1:36371266-36403766 GCF_033807715.1 Cololabis saira
AAAGAATCGAGTATTCACACAGACCGTGGTATAATAATCGAGGTTTTCGAATCACTAGCTAGCTCAGGGGTGGCCAACCAATCAGAGCCACAACTGGTTCCTGTGTTCCTACAAAGATCAATTACCCATGATCCTTCACTCCCTGCTCTCTCTGAGACATAAACATACCATTAGAAAACGGAAAGGTGGAATCCTGCACTCTGATTGATTGTTAACTGTGGTATAATGATCTGATTGGTTGTTAACTGTGGTATAATGATCTGATTGGTTGTTAACTGTGGTATAGTGATCTGATTGGTTGTTAACTGTGGTATAATGATCTGATTGGTTGTTAACTGTGGTATAATGATCTGATTGGTTGTTAACTGTGGTATAATGATCTGATTGGTTGTTAACTGTGGTATAATGATCTGATTGGTTGTTAACTGTGGTATAATGATCTGATTGGTTGTTAACTGTGCTATAATGATCTGATTGGTTGTTAACTGTGGTATAATGATCTGATTGGTTGTTAACTGTGGTATAATGATCTGATTGGTTGGTAACTGTGGTATAATGAGCTTATACCACGGCTTCTATTCTAAAGCCTCATCACAGCAGATCATTCCACATAAGGGAAGTGTTGAAGAATATTATAAAATCCAGTTCAGAAGTCCGCTGTGGTGTAGAGAGTTTTATTCAGTAGCCGGCGGTGAGCAGACCGACACAGATTAGGTCTGAGTTGGTGTGCCGACCCAGAGTGGTTGGAATCATGACTCTTTATACAGTAAGTTCAAAGCACAAAAGGCAAGAATCAACAAACCAAAGGTGAACGACAAAAAGCGATTAAAGGGTATTTACAGTCAGATGTGATCTGTGGCCAAATGCCGTTATCGGGCATTTGGCATGACTGTCTAAGTTGTAAATTACCCCATAGGGAGTTCTCGTGGTTCAAGTCTGTGGCCAAATGAGTTGGTATTAACATATCAGTCAGTCAGGAACTTCATCATATGGGATTCCCGTGGTTCAAGTCTTTGTTGAAGATAGTTCCAAAGTGTCGCCACTGCAGGGGGAGGAAGTTGATGTTTCAGGTCAGCCACGGTGTAGCATCAGAAGAAACAATGTATCCATGACAACAACCGTTGTCATGGATACGGGTCGTCCTTGGAGGTCTAGACTACTAGTTGGAGGTCTAAACTACTAGTTGGAGGTCCATACTACTAGTTGGAGGTCTATACTACTAGTTGGAGGTCTAAACTACTAGTTGGAGGTCTAGACTACTAGTTGGAGGTCCAGACTACTAGTTGGAGGTCTAGACTACTAGTTGGAGGTCTAAACTACTAGTTGGAGGTCTAAACTACTAGTTGGAGGTCTAGACTACTAGTTGGAGGTCTAGACTACTAGTTGGAGGTCTAGACTACTAGTTGGAGGTCTAGACTACTAGTTTGAGGTCTAAGCTACTAGTTGGAGGTCTAGACTACTAGTTGGAGGTCTAGACTACTAGTTGGAGGTCTAGACTACTAGTTTGAGGTCTAAGCTACTAGTTGGAGGTCTAAACTACTAGTTGGAGGTCTAAACTACTAGTTGGAGGTCTAGACCACTAGTTGGAGGTCCAGACTACTAGTTGGAGGTCTAAACTACTAGTTGGAGGTCTAGACTACTAGTTGGAGGTCTAAACTACTAGTTGGAGGTCTAAACTACTAGTTGGAGGTCTAAACTACTAGTTGGAGGTCTAGACCACTAGTTGGAGGTCTAGACTACTAGTTGGAGGTCTAGACCACTAGTTGGAGGTCCAGACTACTAGTTGGAGGTCTAAACTACTAGTTGGAGGTCTAAACTACTAGTTGGAGGTCTAAACTACTAGTTGGAGGTCTAGACCACTAGTTGGAGGTCTAGACTACTAGTTGGAGGTCTAGACTACTAGTTGGAGGTCTAAACTACTAGTTGGAGGTCTAAACTACTAGTTGGAGGTCCAGACTACTAGTTGGAGGTCTAAACTACTAGTTGGAGGTCCAGACTACTAGTTGGAGGTCTAAACTACTAGTTGGAGGTCCAGACTACTAGTTGGAGGTCTAAACTACTAGTTGGAGGTCTAGACTACTAGTTGGAGGTCTAGACTACTAGTTGGAAGTATATACTACTAGTTGGAGGTCTATACTACTAGTTGGAGGTCTATACTACTAGTTGGAGGTCTAAACTACTAGTTGGAGGTCTAGACTACTAGTTGGAGGTCTGGACTACTAGTTGGAAGTATATACTACTAGTTGGAGGTCTATACTACTAGTTGGAGGTCTATACTACTAGTTGGAGGTCTAAACTACTAGTTGGAGGTCTAGACTACTAGTTGGAGGTCTAGACCACTAGTTGGAGGTCTGGACTACTAGTTGGAAGTATATACTACTAGTTGGAGGTCTATACTACTAGTTGGAAGTATATACTACTAGTTGGAGGTCTATACTACTAGTTGGAGGTCTATACTACTAGTTGGAGGTCTATACTACTAGTTGGAGGTCTAAACTACTAGTTGGAGGTCTAGACCACTAGTTGGAGGTCCAGACTACTAGTTGGAGGTCTAAACTACTAGTTGGAGGTCTAAACTACTAGTTGGAGGTCTAGACCACTAGTTGGAGGTCTAGACTACTAGTTGGAGGTCTAGACTACTAGTTGGAGGTCTATACTACTAGTTGGAGGTCTATACTACTAGTTGGAGGTCTATACTACTAGTTGGAGGTCTATACTACTAGTTGGAGGTCTATACTACTAGTTGGAGGTCTAAACTACTAGTTGGAGGTCTAAACTACTAGTTGGAGGTCTAGACCACTAGTTGGAGGTCCAGACTACTAGTTGGAGGTCTAAACTACTAGTTGGAGGTCTAAACTACTAGTTGGAGGTCTAGACCACTAGTTGGAGGTCTAGACCACTAGTTGGAGGTCTAAACTACTAGTTGGAGGTCTAGACTACTAGTTGGAGGTCTAGACTACTAGTTGGAGGTCCAGACTACTAGTTGGAGGTCTAGACTACTAGTTGGAGGTCTAAACTACTAGTTGGAGGTCTAGACTACTAGTTGGAGGTCTAAACTACTAGTTGGAGGTCTAAACTACTAGTTGGAGGTCTAAACTACTAGTTGGAGGTCTAGACTACTAGTTGGATGTCTAAACTACTAGTTGGAGGTCTAGACCACTAGTTGGAGGTCTAAACTACTAGTTGGAGGTCTAGACCACTAGTTGGAGGTCTAAACTACTAGTTGGAGGACTAGACTACTAGTTGGAGGTCCAGACTACTAGTTGGAGGTCTAGATTACTAGTTGGAGGTCTAGACCACTAGTTGGAGGTCTAAACTACTAGTTGGAGGTCTAAACTACTAGTTGGAGGTCTAGACTACTAGTTGGAGGTCTAGACTACTAGTTGGAGGTCTAGACTACTAGTTGGAGGTCTAGACTACTAGTTAGAGGTCTAAACTACTAGTTGGAGGTCTAGACTACTAGTTGGAGGTCTAGACCACTAGTTGGAGGTCTAGACTACTAGTTGGAGGTCTAAACTACTAGTTGGAGGTCTAGACCACTAGTTGGAGGTCTGGACTACTAGTTGGAGGTCTGGACTACTAGTTGGAGGTCTAGACTACTAGTTGGAGGTCTAGACTACTAGTTGGAGGTCTAGACCACTAGTTGGAGGTCTAGACTACTAGTTGGAGGTCTAGACCACTAGTTGGAGGTCTAGACTACTAGTTAGAGGTCCAGACTACTAGTTGGAGGTCTAGACCACTAGTTGGAGGTCTAAACTACTAGTTGGAGGTCTAGACCACTAGTTGGAGGTCTAGACTACTAGTTGGAGGTCTAGACTACTAGTTGGAGGTCTAGACTACTAGTTGGAGGTCTAGACTACTAGTTGGAGGTCTAGACCACTAGTTGGAGGTCTAGACTACTAGTTGGAGGTCTAGACTACTAGTTGGAGGTCTAGACCACTAGTTGGAGGTCTAGACTACTAGTTGGAGGTCTAAACTACTAGTTGGAGGTCTAGACTACTAGTTGGAGGTCTAGACCACTAGTTGGAGGTCTAAACTACTAGTTGGAGGTCTAAACTACTAGTTGGAGGTCTAGACTACTAGTTGGAGGTTTAGACTACTAGTTGGAGGTCTAAACTACTAGTTGGAGGTCTAAACTACTAGTTGGAGGTCTAGACTACTAGTTGGAGGTCTAGACCACTAGTTGGAGGTCTAAACTACTAGTTGGAGGTCTAAACTACTAGTTGGAGGTCTGGACTACTAGTTGGAGGTCTAGACTACTAGTTGGAGGTTTAGACTACTAGTTGGAGGTCTAGACTACTAGTTGGAGGTCTAGACCACTAGTTGGAGGTCTAAACTACTAGTTGGAGGTCTAAACTACTAGTTGGAGGTCTGGACTACTAGTTGGAGGTCTAAACTACTAGTTGGAGGTCTAGACTACTAGTTGGAGGTCTAGACCACTAGTTGGAGGTCTAAACTACTAGTTGGAGGTCTAAACTACTAGTTGGAGGTCTGGACTACTAGTTGGAGGTCTAGACTACTAGTTGGAGGTTTAGACTACTAGTTGGAGGTCTAAACTACTAGTTGGAGGTCTAAACTACTAGTTGGAGGTCTAAACTACTAGTTGGAGGTCTAGACTACTAGTTGGAGGTCTATACTACTAGTTGGAGGTCTAGACTACTAGTTGGAGGTCTAGACAACTAGTTGGAGGTCTAGACTACTAGTTGGAGGTCTAAACTACTAGTTGGAGGTCTAAACTACTAGTTGGAGGTCTAGACTACTAGTTGGAGGTCTAGACTACTAGTTGGAGGTCCAGACTACTAGTTGGAGGTCTAGACTACTAGTTGGAGGTCTAAACTACTAGTTGGAGGTCTAAACTACTAGTTGGAGGTCTAAACTACTAGTTGGAGGTCTAGACTACTAGTTGGAGGTCTAGACTACTAGTTGGAGGTCTAAACTACTAGTTGGAGGTCTAGACCACTAGTTGGAGGTCTAGACTACTAGTTGGAGGTCTAAACTACTAGTTGGAGGTCTAGACCACTAGTTGGAGGTCTAGACTACTAGTTGGAGGTCTAAACTACTAGTTGGAGGTCTAGACTACTAGTTGGAGGTCTAAACCACTAGTTGGAGGTCTAAACTACTAGTTAGAGGTCCAGACTACTAGTTGGAGGTCTAAACTACTAGTTGGAGGTCTAGACTACTAGTTGGAGGTCTAGACTACTAGTTGGAGGTCTAGACTACTAGTTGGAGGTCTAAACTACTAGTTGGAGGTCCAGACTACTAGTTGGAGGTCTAGACTACTAGTTGGAGGTCTAAACTACTAGTTGGAGGTCCAGACTACTAGTTGGAGGTCTAGACTACTAGTTGGAGGTCTAAACTACTAGTTGGAGGTCTAGACTACTAGTTGGAGGTCTAAACTACTAGTTGGAGGTCTAGACTACTAGTTAGAGGTCTAAACTACTAGTTGGAGGTCTAGACCACTAGTTGGAGGTCTAGACTACTAGTTGGAGGTCTAGACTGCTAGTTAGAGGTCTAAACTACTAGTTGGAGGTCTAGACCAATAGTTGGAGGTCTAAACTACTAGTTGGAGGTCTAAACTACTAGTTGGAGGTCTAGACCACTAGTTGGAGGTCTAAGCTACTAGTTGGAGGTCTAGACTACTAGTTGGAGGTCTAGACTACTAGTTGGAGGTCTAAGCTACTAGTTGGAGGTCTAGACTACTAGTTGGAGGTCTAAACTACTAGTTGGAGGTCTAGACTACTGGTTGGAGGTCTAGGCCACTAGTTGGAGGTCTAGACTACTAGTTGGAGGTCTAGACCACTAGTTGGAGGTCTGGACTACTAGTTGGAGGTCTAGACCACTAGTTGGAGGTCTAGACTACTAGTTGGAGGTCTAGACTACTAGTTGGAGGTCTAAACTACTAGTTGGAGGTCTAAACTACTAGTTGGAGGTCTAGGCCACTAGTTGGAGGTCTAGGCCACTAGTTGGAGGTCTAGACTACTAGTTGGAGGTCTAAACTACTAGTTGGAGGTCTAAACTACTAGTTGGAGGTCTAGACTACTAGTTGGAGGTCTAAACTACTAGTTGGAGGTCTAGACTACTAGTTGGAGGTCTAAACTACTAGTTGGAGGTCTAGACTACTAGTTGGAGGTCTAAACTACTAGTTGGAGGTCTAAACTACTAGTTGGAGGTCTAGACTACTAGTTGGAGGTCTAAACTACTAGTTGGAGGTCTAAACTACTAGTTGGAGGTCTAAACTACTAGTTGGAGGTCTAGGCCACTAGTTGGAGGTCTAGACTACTAGTTGGAGGTCTAAACTACTAGTTGGAGGTCTAGACTACTAGTTGGAGGTCTAAACTACTAGTTGGAGGTCTAAACTACTAGTTGGAGGTCCAGACTACTAGTTGGAGGTCTAGACTACTAGTTGGAGGTCTAGACTACTAGTTGGAGGTCTAAACTACTAGTTGGAGGTCCAGACTACTAGTTGGAGGTCTAGACTACTAGTTGAAGGTCTAGACTACTAGTTGGAGGTCTAAACTACTAGTTGGAGGTCTAAACTACTAGTTGGAGGTCTAGACTACTAGTTGGAGGTCCAGACTACTAGTTGGAGGTCTAGACCACTAGTTGGTGGTCTAGACTACTAGTTGGAGGTCTAGACTGCTAGTTAGAGGTCTAAACTACTAGTTGGAGGTCTAGACCAATAGTTGGAGGTCTAGACTACTAGTTGGAGGTCTAGACTACTAGTTGGAGGTCTAAACTACTAGTTGGAGGTCTAGACTACTAGTTGGAGGTCTAGACCACTAGTTGGAGGTCTAAACTACTAGTTGGAGGTCTAGACTACTAGTTGGAGGTCTAAACTACTAGTTGGAGGTCTAAACTACTAGTTGGAGGTCTAGACCACTAGTTGGAGGTCTAAGCTACTAGTTGGAGGTCTAGACTACTAGTTGGAGGTCTAGACTACTAGTTGGAGGTCTAAGCTACTAGTTGGAGGTCTAGACTACTGGTTGGAGGTCTAGGCCACTAGTTGGAGGTCTAGACTACTAGTTGGAGGTCTAGACCACTAGTTGGAGGTCTGGACTACTAGTTGGAGGTCTAGACCACTAGTTGGAGGTCTAGACTACTAGTTGGAGGTCTAAACTACTAGTTGGAGGTCTAGACTACTAGTTGGAGGTCTAAACTACTAGTTGGAGGTCTAAACTACTAGTTGGAGGTCTAGGCCACTAGTTGGAGGTCTAGGCCACTAGTTGGAGGTCTAGACTACTAGTTGGAGGTCTAGACTACTAGTTGGAGGTCTAGACTACTAGTTGGAGGTCTAAACTACTAGTTGGAGGTCTATACTACTAGTTGGAGGTCTAAACTACTAGTTGGAGGTCTAAACTACTAGTTGGAGGTCTAGACTACTAGTTGGAGGTCTAAACTACTAGTTGGAGGTCTAGACTACTAGTTGGAGGTCTAAACTACTAGTTGGAGGTCTAAACTACTAGTTGGAGGTCTAGGCCACTAGTTGGAGGTCTAGGCCACTAGTTGGAGGTCTAGACTACTAGTTGGAGGTCTAAACTACTAGTTGGAGGTCTAAACTACTAGTTGGAGGTCTAGGCCACTAGTTGGAGGTCTAGACTACTAGTTGGAGGTCCAGACTACTAGTTGGAGGTCCAGACTACTAGTTGGAGGTCTAGACTACTAGTTGGAGGTCTAAACTACTAGTTGGAGGTCTAGACTACTAGTTGGAGGTCTAGACCACTAGTTGGAGGTCTAGACTACTAGTTGGAGGTCTAGACTACTAGTTGGAGGTCTAAACTACTAGTTGGAGGTCTAGACTACTAGTTGGAGGTCTAGACAACTAGTTGGAGGTCTAGACTACTAGTTGGAGGTCTAGACTACTAGTTAGAGGTCTAAACTACTAGTTGGAGGTCTAAACTACTAGTTGGAGGTCTAAACTACTAGTTGGAGGTCTAGACTACTAGTTGGAGGTCTAGACTACTAGTTGGAGGTCTAAACTACTAGTTGGAGGTCTAGACTACTAGTTGGAGGTCTAAACTACTAGTTGGAGGTCTAGACCACTAGTTGGAGGTCTAAACTACTAGTTGGAGGTCTAAACTACTAGTTGGAGGTCTAAACTACTAGTTGGAGGTCTAGACTACTAGTTGGAGGTCTAGACCACTAGTTGGAGGTCTAAACTACTAGTTGGAGGTCCAGACTACTAGTTGGAGGTCCAGACTACTAGTTGGAGGTCTAGACTACTAGTTGGAGGTCTAGACTACTAGTTGGAGGTCTAGACTACTAGTTGGAGGTGTAGACTACTAGTTGGAGGTCTAAACTACTAGTTGGAGGTCTAGACTACTAGTTGGAGGTCTATACTACTAGTTGGAGGTCTAAACTACTAGTTGGAGGTCTAGACTACTAGTTGGAGGTCTAGACCACTAGTTGGAGGTCTATACTACTAGTTGGAGGTCTAGACTACTAGTTGGAGGTCTAGACCACTAGTTGGAGGTCTAAACTACTAGTTGGAGGTCTAGACTACTAGTTGGAGGTCTAGACTACTAGTTGGAGGTCTAAACTACTAGTTGGAGGTCTAAACTACTAGTTGGAGGTCTAGACTACTAGTTGGAGGTCTAGACTACTAGTTGGAGGTCTAGACCACTAGTTGGAGGTCTAGACTACTAGTTGGAGGTCTAAACTACTAGTTGGAGGTCTAAACTACTAGTTGGAGGTCTAGACTACTAGTTGGAGGTCTAGACTACTAGTTGGAGGTCTAGACTACTAGTTGGAGGTCTAAACTACTAGTTGGAGGTCTAGACTACTAGTTGGAGGTCTAAACCACTAGTTGGAGGTCTAGACTACTAGTTGGAGGTCTAAACCACTAGTTGGAGGTCTAAACTACTAGTTGGAGGTCTAGACTACTAGTTGGAGGTCCAAACTACTAGTTGGAGGTCTAGACCACTAGTTGGAGGTCTAGACTACTAGTTGGAGGTCTAAACTACTAGTTGGAGGTCCAGACTACTAGTTGGAGGTCTAGACTACTAGTTGGAGGTCTAAACTACTAGTTGGAGGTCTAAACTACTAGTTGGAGGTCTAGACCACTAGTTGGAGGTCTAGACTACTAGTTGGAGGTCTAAAGTACTAGTTGGAGGTCTAGACCACTAGTTGGAGGTCTAGACTACTAGTTGGAGGTCTAAACTACTAGTTGGAGGTCTAAACTACTAGTTGGAGGTCCAGACTACTAGTTGGAGGTCTAGACTACTAGTTGGAGGTCTAGACTACTAGTTGGAGGTCTAAACCACTAGTTGGAGGTCTAAACTACTAGTTGGAGGTCTAGACTACTAGTTGGAGGTCTAAACTACTAGTTGGAGGTCTAAACTACTAGTTGGAGGTCTAGACTACTAGTTGGAGGTCCAAACTACTAGTTGGAGGTCTAAACTACTAGTTGGAGGTCTAGACTACTAGTTGGAGGTCTAAACTACTAGTTGGAGGTCTAAACTACTAGTTGGAGGTCTAAACTACTAGTTGGAGGTCTAAACTACTAGTTGGAGGTCTAGACTACTAGTTGGAGGTCTAGACTACTAGTTGGAGGTCTAAACTACTAGTTGGAGGTCTAAACTACTAGTTGGAGGTCTAGACTACTAGTTGGAGGTCTAGACTACTAGTTGGAGGTCTGGACTACTAGTTGGAGGTCTAAACTACTAGTTGGAGGTCTAGACCACTAGTTGGAGGTCCAGACCACTAGTTGGAGGTCTAGACCACTAGTTGGAGGTCCAGACCACTAGTTGGAGGTCTAAACTACTAGTTGGAGGTCTAAACTACTAGTTGGAGGTCTAGACTACTAGTTGGAGGTCTAAACTACTAGTTGGAGGTCTAAGCTACTAGTTGGAGGTCTAAACTACTAGTTGGAGGTCCAGACTACTAGTTGGAGGTCTAGACTACTAGTTGGAGGTCTAAACTACTAGTTGGAGGTCCAGACTACTAGTTGGAGGTCTATACTACTAGTTGGAGGTCTATACTACTAGTTGGAGGTCTATACTACTAGTTGGAGGTCTATACTACTAGTTGGAGGTCTAGACTACTAGTTGGAGGTCTAAACTACTAGTTGGAGGTCTATACTACTAGTTGGAGGTCTATACTACTAGTTGGAGGTCTATACTACTAGTTGGAGGTCTATACTACTAGTTGGAGGTCTATACTACTAGTTGGAGGTCTATACTACTAGTTGGAGGTCTATACTACTAGTTGGAGGTCTAGACTACTAGTTGGAGGTCCAGACTACTAGTTGGAGGTCTAAACTACTAGTTGGAGGTCTAAACTACTAGTTGGAGGTCCAGACTACTAGTTGGAGGTCTAGACTACTAGTTGGAGGTCTAAACTACTAGTTGGAGGTCCAGACTACTAGTTGGAGGTCTAAACTACTAGTTGGAGGTCTATACTACTAGTTGGAGGTCTATACTACTAGTTGGAGGTCTATACTACTAGTTGGAGGTCTATACTACTAGTTGGAGGTCTATACTACTAGTTGGAGGTCTAGACTACTAGTTGGAGGTCTAAACTACTAGTTAGAGGTCCAGACTACTAGTTGGAGGTTTAGACTACTAGTTGGAGGTCCAGACTACTAGTTGGAGGTTTAGACTACTAGTTGGAGGTCTAGACCACTAGTTGGAGGTCTAGACTACTAGTTGGAGGTCTAGACTACTAGTTGGAGGTCTAGACTACTAGTTGGAGGTCCAGACTACTAGTTAGAGGTCCAGACTACTAGTTGGAGGTCTAGACCACTAGTTGGAGGTCTAGACTACTAGTTGGAGGTCTAGACTACTAGTTGGAGGTCTAAACTACTAGTTGGAGGTCCAGACTACTAGTTAGAGGTCCAGACTACTAGTTGGAGGTCTAGACCACTAGTTGGAGGTCTAGACTACTAGTTGGAGGTCTAGACTACTAGTTGGAGGTCTAAACTACTAGTTGGAGGTCTAGACTACTAGTTGGAGGTCTAAACTACTAGTTGGAGGTCTAAACTATTAGTTGGAGGTCCAGACTACTAGTTGGAGGTCTAAACTACTAGTTGGAGGTTTAGACTACTAGTTGGAGGTCCAGACTACTAGTTGGAGGTCTAAACTACTAGTTGGAGGTCTAAACTACTAGTTGGAGGTCTAAACTACTAGTTGGAGGTCTAAACTACTAGTTGGAGGTCTAAACTACTAGTTGGAGGTCTAGACTACTTGTTGGAGGTCTAAACTACTAGTTGGAGGTCTAGACTACTAGTTGGAGGTCTAAACTACTAGTTGGAGGTCTAAACTACTAGTTGGAGGTCTAAACTACTAGTTGGAGGTCTAAACTACTAGTTGGAGGTCTAGACTACTAGTTGGAGGTCTAGACCACTAGTTGGAGGTTTAAACTACTAGTTGGAGGTTTAGACTACTAGTTGGAGGTCTAGACTACTAGTTGGAGGTCTAAACTACTAGTTGGAGGTCCAGACCACTAGTTGGAGGTTTAAACTACTAGTTGGAGGTTTAGACTACTAGTTGGAGGTCTAAACTACTAGTTGGAGGTCTAAACTACTAGTTGGAGGTCCAGACTACTAGTTGGAGGTCTAAACTACTAGTTGGAGGTCTAAACCACTAGTTGGAGGTCCGGACTACTAGTTGGAGGTCTAAACTACTAGTTGGAGGTCTAAACTACTAGTTGGAGGTCTAAACTACTAGTTGGAGGTCTAAACTACTAGTTGGAGGTCTAAACCACTAGTTGGAGGTCTAAACTACTAGTTGGAGGTCTAAACTACTAGTTGGAGGACTAGACTACTAGTTGGAGGTCTAAACTACTAGTTGGAGGTCTAGACCACTAGTTGGAGGTCTAGACTACTAGTTGGAGGTCTAAACTACTAGTTGGAGGTCTAGACTACTAGTTGGAGGTCTAAACTACTAGTTGGAGGTCTAGACCACTAGTTGGAGGTCTAAACTACTAGTTGGAGGTCTAGACTACTAGTTGGAGGTCTAGACCACTAGTTGGAGGTCTAAACTACTAGTTGGAGGTCTAGACTACTAGTTGGAGGTCTAGACTACTAGTTGGAGGTCTAGACTACTAGTTGGAGGTCTAGACTACTAGTTGGAGGTCTAGACCACTAGTTGGAGGTCTAAACTACTAGTTGGAGGTCTAGACCACTAGTTGGAGGTCTAAACTACTAGTTGGAGGTCTAGACTACTAGTTGGAGGTCTAGACCACTAGTTGGAGGTCTAGACCACTAGTTGGAGGTCTAAACTACTAGTTGGAGGTCTAGACTACTAGTTGGAGGTCTAAACTACTAGTTGGAGGTCTAGACTACTAGTTGGAGGTCTAAACTACTAGTTGGAGGTCTAGACCACTAGTTGGAGGACTAGACTACTAGTTGGAGGTCTAGACTACTAGTTGGAGGTCTAAACTACTAGTTGGAGGTCTAGACTACTAGTTGGAGGTCTATACTACTAGTTGGAGGTCTAGACTACTAGTTGGAGGTCTAGACTACTAGTTGGAGGTCTAAACTACTAGTTGGAGGTCTAAACTACTAGTTGGAGGTCTAGACTACTAGTTGGAGGTCTAAACTACTAGTTGGAGGTCCAGACTACTAGTTGGAGGTCTAGACTACTAGTTGGAGGTCTAAACTACTAGTTGGAGGTCTAGACTACTAGTTGGAGGTCTAGACTACTAGTTGGAGGTCTAGACTACTAGTTGGAGGTCTAGACCACTAGTTGGAGGTCTAAACTACTAGTTGGAGGTCTAGACCACTAGTTGGAGGTCTAAACTACTAGTTGGAGGTCTAGACTACTAGTTGGAGGTCTAGACCACTAGTTGGAGGTCTAGACCACTAGTTGGAGGTCTAAACTACTAGTTGGAGGTCTAGACTACTAGTTGGAGGTCTAAACTACTAGTTGGAGGTCTAGACTACTAGTTGGAGGTCTAAACTACTAGTTGGAGGTCTAGACCACTAGTTGGAGGACTAGACTACTAGTTGGAGGTCTAGACTACTAGTTGGAGGTCTAAACTACTAGTTGGAGGTCTAGACTACTAGTTGGAGGTCTATACTACTAGTTGGAGGTCTAGACTACTAGTTGGAGGTCTAGACTACTAGTTGGAGGTCTAAACTACTAGTTGGAGGTCTAAACTACTAGTTGGAGGTCTAGACTACTAGTTGGAGGTCTAAACTACTAGTTGGAGGTCCAGACTACTAGTTGGAGGTCTAGACTACTAGTTGGAGGTCTAAACTACTAGTTGGAGGTCTAGACTACTAGTTGGAGGTCTAGACTACTAGTTGGAGGTCTAAACTACTAGTTGGAGGTCTAAACTACTAGTTGGAGGTCAAGACTACTAGTTAGAGGTCCAGACTACTAGTTGGAGGTCTAAACTACTAGTTGGAGGTCTAAACTACTAGTTAGAGGTCCAGACTACTAGTTGGAGGTCTAAACTACTAGTTGGAGGTCTAGACTACTAGTTGGAGGTCTAGACTACTAGTTGGAGGTCTAGACTACTAGTTGGAGGTCTAAACTACTAGTTGGAGGTCTAGACTACTAGTTGGAGGTCTAAACTACTAGTTGGAGGTCTAAACTACTAGTTGGAGGTCTGGACTACTAGTTGGAGGTCTAAACTACTAGTTGGAGGTCTAAACTACTAGTTGGAGGTCTAGACCACTAGTTGGAGGTCTAAACTACTAATTGGAGGTCTAAACTACTAGTTGGAGGTCTAAACTACTAGTTGGAGGTCTAAACCACTAGTTGGAGGTCCGGACTACTAGTTGGAGGTCTAGACTACTAGTTGGAGGTCTAAACCACTAGTTGGAGGTCCGGACTACTAGTTGGAGGTCTAGACAACTAGTTGGAGGTCTAGACCACTAGTTGGAGGTCTAAACTACTAGTTGGAGGTCTAGACTACTAGTTGGAGGTCTAAACTACTAGTTGGAGGTCTAAACCACTAGTTGGAGGTCTAGACCACTAGTTGGAGGTCTAAACTACTAGTTGGAGGTCTAAACTACTAGTTGGAGGTCTAGACTACTAGTTGGAGGTCTAGACTACTAGTTGGAGGACTAGACTACTAGTTGGAGGTCTAGACCACTAGTTGGAGGTCCGGACTACTAGTTGGAGGTCTAGACAACTAGTTGGAGGTCTAGACCACTAGTTGGAGGTCTAAACTACTAGTTGGAGGTCTAGACTACTAGTTGGAGGTCTAAACTACTAGTTGGAGGTCTAAACCACTAGTTGGAGGTCTAGACCACTAGTTGGAGGTCTAAACTACTAGTTGGAGGTCTAAACTACTAGTTGGAGGTCTAGACTACTAGTTGGAGGTCTAGACTACTAGTTGGAGGACTAGACTACTAGTTGGAGGTCTAGACCACTAGTTGGAGGTCTAAACTACTAGTTGGAGGTCTAAACTACTAGTTGGAGGTCTAGACTACTAGTTGGAGGTCTAAACTACTAGTTGGAGGACTAGACTACTAGTTGGAGGTCCAGACTACTAGTTGGATGTCTAGACTACTAGTTGGAGGTCTAGACTACGAGTTGGAGGTCTAGACTACTAGTTGGAGGTCTAAACCACTAGTTGGAGGTCTAGACTACTAGTTGGAGGTCTAGACTACTAGTTGGAGGTCTAGACTACTAGTTGGAGGTCTAAACTACTAGTTGGAGGTCTAGACTACTAGTTGGAGGTCTAGACTACTAGTTGGAGGTCTAAACCACTAGTTGGAGGTCTAGACTACTAGTTGGAGGTCTAGACTACTAGTTGGAGGTCTAGACTACTAGTTGGAGGTCTAAACTACTAGTTGGAGGTCGAGACCACTAGTTGGAGGTCTAAACTACTAGTTGGAGGTCCAGACCACTAGTTGGAGGTCTAAACTACTAGTTGGAGGTCTAAACTACTAGTTGGAGGTCTAGACCACTAGTTGGAGGTCTAAACTACTAGTTGGAGGTCTAGACCACTAGTTGGAGGTCTAGACTACTAGTTGGAGGTCTAAACTACTAGTTGGAGGTCTAGACTACTAGTTGGAGGTCTAGACTACTAGTTGGAGGTCTAAACTACTAGTTGGAGGTCTAGACTACTAGTTGGAGGTCTAAACTACTAGTTGGAGATCTAAACTACTAGTTGGAGGTCCAGACTACTAGTTGGAGGTCTAGACTACTAGTTGGAGGTCTAAACTACTAGTTGGAGGTCTAAACCACTAGTTGGAGGTCTAGACTACTAGTTGGAGGTCTAAACTACTAGTTGGAGGTCTAAACTACTAGTTGGAGGTCTAAACTACTAGTTGGAGGTCTAGACCACTAGTTGGAGGTCTAGACTACTAGTTGGAGGTCTAAACTACTAG
The DNA here is from genome assembly GCF_033807715.1 of Cololabis saira. Lineage (NCBI taxonomy): Eukaryota > Metazoa > Chordata > Actinopteri > Beloniformes > Belonidae > Cololabis > Cololabis saira. The sequence continues at coordinate 36,386,550 of NC_084608.1, forward strand.
TTGGAGGTCTAAACTACTAGTTGGAGGTCTAGACTACTAGTTGGAGGTCTAGACTACTAGTTGGAGGTCTAAACTACTAGTTAGAGGTCTAAACTACTAGTTGGAGGTCTAGACTACTAGTTGGAGGTCTAAACTACTAGTTGGAGGTCTAGACTACTAGTTGGAGGTCTAAACTACTAGTTGGAGGTCTAGACTACTAGTTGGAGGTCTAGACTACTAGTTGGAGGTCTAAACTACTAGTTGGAGGTCTAGACTACTAGTTGGAGGTCTAAACTACTAGTTGGAGGTCTAAACTACTAGTTGGAGGTCTAGACTACTAGTTGGAGGTCTAGACTACTAGTTAGAGGTCTAAACTACTAGTTGGAGGTCTATACTACTAGTTGGAGGTCTTGACTACTAGTTGGAGGTCTAAACTACTAGTTGGAGGTCTAGACTACTAGTTGGAGGTCCAGACTACTAGTTGGAGGTCTAAACTACTAGTTGGAGGTCTAAACTACTAGTTGGAGGTCTAGACCACTAGTTGGAGGTCTAAACTACTAGTTGGAGGTCTAAACTACTAGTTGGAGGTCTAGACTACTAGTTGGAGGTCTAAACTACTAGTTGGAGGTCTAAACTACTAGTTGGAGGTCTAGACTACTAGTTGGAGGTCTAGACCACTAGTTGGAGGTCTAAACTACTAGTTGGAGGTCTAAACTACTAGTTGGAGGTCTAGACTACTAGTTGGAGGTCTAGACCACTAGTTGGAGGTCTAAACTACTAGTTGGAGGTCTAAACTACTAGTTGGAGGTCTAGACTACTAGTTGGAGGTCTAAACTACTAGTTGGAGGTCTAGACTACTAGTTGGAGGTCTAGACCACTAGTTGGAGGTCTAAACTACTAGTTGGAGGTCTAAACTACTAGTTGGAGGTCTAGACTACTAGTTGGAGGTCTAGACCACTAGTTGGAGGTCTAGACTACTAGTTGGAGGTCTAGACTACTAGTTGGAGGTCTAGACTACTAGTTGGAGGTCTAGACTACTAGTTGGAGGTCTAAACTACTAGTTGGAGGTAGGGCTGCACGATTCTGGACAAAATGAGAATCACGATTTTTTTGCTTAGAATTGAGATCACGATTCTCTCACGATTTTTTTCCAATATAAAATTTATTGCACTTATTACTTTAACTTTGCAACAGCTGAACAAAAATATAATAACAATAAACATATCTTGTCTTCTTTACACAAACCTTTGAATAATTTAAACAATAATAACAATTTTGAACAATATTTGTTCCTCCCTGAGTTGAACACCCTTTCAGAAAGGGGACTTGTAACAGATCCTGTAGTTCTGAGGCAACAAATTATTCCTCTGGCTGCTTTTTGCTGTAACAGCTGACATTGAACATAAAAACAATAAACATCTCTCTTGTCTTTAAATAATTTTAACAATAACAATTTTAACAATATTTATGTGCAATATGTGTCAGGTGATGAGAAAGGTAGATGTTTCTCCAAATGTAATCCACAATCATTAACAAAATATAACAAACATGACAACATGATAGTTGACCATGACAGGACTACAACAACCTAGAACATAGGCCTAGTCCTTTTTTTATGCAGCCATCTTTAAAAAAAAAAAAAAAAAAAAAAATTTTTTTTTTTTTTTAAATCGTCGTCATTTGGAAATGAGATCGCGTTCAAGCATGAATCGAGATCGCGATTTTTTAACGATTAATCGTGCAGCCCTAGTTGGAGGTCTAGACTACTAGTTGGAGGTCTAAACTACTAGTTGGAGGTCTAAACTACTAGTTGGAGGTCCAGACTACTAGTTGGAGGTCTACACTACTAGTTGGAGGTCTAGACTACTAGTTGGAGGTCTAGACTACTAGTTGGAGGTCTAAACCACTAGTTGGAGGTCTAGACCACTAGTTGGAGGTCTAGACTACTAGTTGGAGGTCTAGACCACTAGTTGGAGGTCTAGACTACTAGTTGGAGGTCTAGACTACTAGTTGGAGGTCTAGACCACTAGTTGGAGGTCTAGACTACTAGTTGGAGGTCTAAACTACTAGTTGGAGGTCTAGACCACTAGTTGGAGGTCTAGACTACTAGTTGGAGGTCTAGACTACTAGTTGGAGGTCTAGACTACTAGTTGAAGGTCTAAACTACTAGTTGGAGGTCTAGACTACTAGTTGGAGGTCTATACTACTAGTTGAAGGTCTAGACCACTAGTTGGAGGTCTATACTACTAGTTGGAGGTCTAAACTACTAGTTGGAGGTCTAAACTACTAGTTGGAGGTCTAGACTACTAGTTGGAGGTCTAAACTACTAGTTGGAGGTCTAAACTACTAGTTGCAGGTCCAGACTACTAGTTGGAGGTCCAGACTACTAGTTGGAGGTCTAAACTACTAGTTGGAGGTCTAGACTACTAGTTGGAGGTCTATACTACTAGTTGGAGGTCTAAACTACTAGTTGGAGGTCTAGACCACTAGTTGGAGGTCCAGACTACTAGTTGGAGGTCTAAACTACTAGTTGGAGGTCTATACTACTAGTTGAAGGTCTAGACTACTAGTTGGAGGTCTAAACTACTAGTTGCAGGTCCAGACTACTAGTTGGAGGTCCAGACTACTAGTTGGAGGTCTAAACTACTAGTTGGAGGTCTAGACTACTAGTTGGAGGTCTAGACTACTAGTTGGAGGTCTAAACTACTAGTTGGAGGTCTAAACTACTAGTTGGAGGTCTAGACTACTAGTTGGAGGTCTAGACTACTAGTCGAAGGTCTAAACTACTAGTTGGAGGTCTAAACTACTAGTTGGAGGTCTATACTACTAGTTGAAGGTCTAGACTACTAGTTGGAGGTCTAAACTACTAGTTGCAGGTCCAGACTACTAGTTGGAGGTCTAAACTACTAGTTGGAGGTCTATACTACTAGTTGGAGGTCTAGACCACTAGTTGGAGGTCTAGACTACTAGTTGAAGGTCTAGACCACTAGTTGGAGGTCTAGACCACTAGTTGGAGGTCTAAACTACTAGTTGGAGGTCTAGACTACTAGTTGGAGGTCTAGACTACTAGTTGGAGGTCTAGACTACTAGTTGGAGGTCTAAACTACTAGTTGAAGGTCTAAACTACTAGTTGAAGGTCTAAACTACTAGTTGGAGGTCTAGACTACTAGTTGGAGGTCTAGACTACTAGTTGGAGGTCTAGACTACTAGTTGGAGGTCTAAACTACTAGTTGGAGGTCTAAACTACTAGTTGGAGGTCTAGACTACTAGTTGGAGGTCTAAACTACTAGTTGCAGGTCCAGACTACTAGTTGGAGGTCTAGACTACTAGTTGGAGGTCTAAACTACTAGTTGGAGGTCTAAACTACTAGTTGGAGGTCTAGACTACTAGTTGGAGGTCTAAACTACTAGTTGGAGGTCTAAACTACTAGTTGCAGGTCCAGACTACTAGTTGGAGGTCTAGACTACTAGTTGGAGGTCTAAACTACTAGTTGGAGGTCTAGACTACTAGTTGGAGGTCTAAACTACTAGTTGCAGGTCCAGACTACTAGTTGGAGGTCCAGACTACTAGTTGGAGGTCTAGACTACTAGTTGGAGGTCTAAACTACTAGTTGGAGGTCCAGACTACTAGTTGGAGGTCTAAACTACTAGTTGGAGGTCTAGACTACTAGTTGGAGGTCTAAACTACTAGTTGCAGGTCCAGACTACTAGTTGGAGGTCCAGACTACTAGTTGGAGGTCTAGACTACTAGTTGGAGGTCTGAACTACTAGTTGGAGGTCTAGACTACTAGTTGGAGGTCTAAACTACTAGTTGCAGGTCCAGACTACTAGTTGGAGGTCTAAACTACTAGTTGCAGGTCCAGACTACTAGTTGGAGGTCTAGACTACTAGTTGGAGGTCCAGACTACTAGCTGGAGGTCTAAACTACTAGTTGCAGGTCTAAACTACTAGTTGCAGGTCCAGACTACTAGTTGGAGGTCCAGACTACTAGTTGGAGGTCTAGACCACTAGTTGGAGGTCCAGACTACTAGTTGGAGGTCTAAACTACTAGTTGCAGGTCTAAACTACTAGTTGCAGGTCCAGACTACTAGTTGGAGGTCCAGACTACTAGTTGGAGGTCTAGACCACTAGTTGGAGGTCCAGACTACTAGTTGGAGGTCTAAACTACTAGTTGGAGGTCTAGACTACTAGTTGGAGGTCCAGACTACTAGTTGGAGGTCTAGACCACTAGTTGGAGGTCCATACTACTAGTTGGAGGTCCAGACTACTAGTTGGAGGTCTAGACTACTAGTTGGAGGTCTAGACTACTAGTTGGAGGTCTAGACTACTAGTTGGAGGTCTAAACTACTAGTTGGAGGTCTAAACTACTAGTTGGAGGTCTAAACTACTAGTTGGAGGTCTATACTACTAGTTGGAGGTCTAGACTACTAGTTGGAGGTCTAAACTACTAGTTGGAGGTCTAGACTACTAGTTGGAGGTCTATACTACTAGTTGGAGGTCTAGACTACTAGTTGGAGGTCTATACTACTAGTTGGAGGTCTAGACTACTAGTTGGAGGTCTAGACTACTAGTTGGAGGTCTAAACTACTAGTTGGAGGTCTAGACTACTAGTTGGAGGTCTATACTACTAGTTGGAGGTCTAGACTACTAGTTGGAGGTCTATACTACTAGTTGGAGGTCTAGACTACTAGTTGGAGGTCTAGACTACTAGTTGGAGGTCTATACTACTAGTTGGAGGTCTAAACTACTAGTTGGAGGTCTAAACTACTAGTTGGAGGTCTAGACTACTAGTTGGAGGTCTAGACTACTAGTTGGAGGTCTAGACTACTAGTTGGAGGTCTAAACTACTAGTTGGAGGTCTAGACTACTAGTTGGAGGTCTAAACTACTAGTTGCAGGTCCAGACTACTAGTTGGAGGTCCAGACTACTAGTTGGAGGTCTAGACTACTAGTTGGAGGTCCAGACTACTAGTTGGAGGTCTAAACTACTAGTTGGAGGTCTAGACTACTAGTTGGAGGTCTAGACCACTAGTTGGAGGTCCATACTACTAGTTGGAGGTCCAGACTACTAGTTGGAGGTCTAGACCACTAGTTGGAGGTCTAAACTACTAGTTGGAGGTCTAAACTACTAGTTGGAGGTCTAGACTACTAGTTGGAGGTCCAGACTACTAGTTGGAGGTCTAGACTACTAGTTGGAGGTCTAAACTACTAGTTGCAGGTCTAAACTACTAGTTGCAGGTCCAGACTACTAGTTGGAGGTCCAGACTACTAGTTGGAGGTCTAGACTACTAGTTGGAGGTCTAGACTACTAGTTGGAGGTCTAAACTACTAGTTGGAGGTCTAAACTACTAGTTGCAGGTCTAAACTACTAGTTGCAGGTCTAAACTACTAGTTGCAGGTCCAGACTACTAGTTGGAGGTCCAGACTACTAGTTGGAGGTCTAGACTACTAGTTGGAGGTCTAGACTACTAGTTGGAGGTCTAAACTACTAGTTGGAGGTCTAAACTACTAGTTGGAGGTCCAGACTACTAGTTGGAGGTCTAAACTACTAGTTGGAGGTCTAGACTACTAGTTGGAGGTCCAGACTACTAGTTGGAGGTCTAGACCACTAGTTGGAGGTCTAAACTACTAGTTGGAGGTCTAGACTACTAGTTGGAGGTCTAAACTACTAGTTGGAGGTCTAAACTACTAGTTGGAGGTCTAGACTACTAGTTGGAGGTCTAAACTACTAGTTGGAGGTCTAAACTACTAGTTGGAGGTCTAGACTACTAGTTGGAGGTATATACTACTAGTTGGAGGTCTAGACTACTAGTTGGAGGTCTAGACTACTAGTTGGAGGTCTAAACTACTAGTTGGAGGTCTAGACTACTAGTTGGAGGTCTATACTACTAGTTGGAGGTCTAGACTACTAGTTGGAGGTCCAGACCACTAGTTGGAGGTCTAAACTACTAGTTGGAGGTCTATACTACTAGTTGGAGGTCTAGACTACTAGTTGGAGGTCTAGACTACTAGTTGGAGGTCTATACTACTAGTTGGAGGTCTAAACTACTAGTTGGAGGTCTAGACTACTAGTTGGAGGTCTAGACTACTAGTTGGAGGTCTAGACTACTAGTTGGAGGTCTAAACTACTAGTTGGAGGTCTAGACTACTAGTTGGAGGTCCAGACTACTAGTTGGAGGTCTAGACTACTAGTTGGAGGTCTAGACCACTAGTTGGAGGTCTAGACTACTAGTTGGAGGTCTAAACTACTAGTTGGAGGTCTAAACTACTAGTTGGAGGTCTAGACCACTAGTTGGAGGTCTAAACTACTAGTTGGAGGTCTAGACTACTAGTTGGAGGTCTAGACCACTAGTTGGAGGTCTAAACTACTAGTTGGAGGTCTATACTACTAGTTGGAGGTCCAGACTACTAGTTGGAGGTCTAAACTACTAGTTGGAGGTCTAAACTACTAGTTGGAGGTCCAGACTACTAGTTGGAGGTCTAAACTACTAGTTGGAGGTCTAAACTACTAGTTGGAGGTCTATACTACTAGTTGGAGGTCCAGACTACTAGTTGGAGGTCTAAACTACTAGTTGGAGGTCCAAACTACTAGTTGGAGGTCTAGACCAATAGTTGGAGGTCTAAACTACTAGTTGGAGGTCTAGACTAATAGTTGGAGGTCTAGACTACTAGTTGGAGGTCTAAACTACTAGTTGGAGGTCTAGACTACTAGTTGGAGGTCTAGACTACTAGTTGGAGGTCTAGACTACTAGTTGGAGGTCTAGACCACTAGTTGGAGGTCTAAACTACTAGTTGGAGGTCTAGACTACTAGTTGGAGGTCTAAACTACTAGTTGGAGGTCTAAACTACTAGTTGGAGGTCTAGACTACTAGTTGGAGGTCTAGACTACTAGTTGGAGGTCTAGACTACTAGTTGGAGGTCTAGACTACTAGTTGGAGGTCTAAACTACTAGTTGGAGGTCTAGACTACTAGTTGGAGGTCTATACTACTAGTTGGAGGTCTAAACTACTAGTTGGAGGTCTAGACTACTAGTTGGAGGTCCAAACTACTAGCTGGATGTCTAAACTACTAGTTGGAGTTCTAGACCACTAGTTGGAGGTCTAAACTACTAGTTGGAGGTCTAGACTACTAGTTGGAGGTCTAGACTACTAGTTGGAGGTCTAGACTACTAGTTGGAGGTCTAAACCACTAGTTGGAGGTCTAGACTACTAGTTGGATGTCTAAACTACTAGTTGGAGGTCTAGACTACTAGTTGGAGGTCTAAACTACTAGTTGGAGGTCTAGACTACTAGTTGGAGGTCTAAACTACTAGTTGGAGGTCTAGACTACTAGTTGGAGGTCTATACTACTAGTTGGAGGTCTAAACTACTAGTTGGAGGTCTATACTACTAGTTGGAGGTCTAGACTACTAGTTGGAGGTCTATACTACTAGTTGGAGGTCTATACTACTAGTTGGAGGTCTAGACTACTAGTTGGAGGTCTATACTACTAGTTGGAGGTCTAGACTACTAGTTGGAGGTCTAGACTACTAGTTGGAGGTCTATACTACTAGTTGGAGGTCTAAACTACTAGTTGGAGGTCTAAACTACTAGTTGGAGGTCTAAACTACTAGTTGGAGGTCCAGACTACTAGTTGGAGGTCTAAACTACTAGTTGGAGGTCTAAACTACTAGTTGGAGGTCTATACTACTAGTTGGAGGTCCAGACTACTAGTTGGAGGTCTAAACTACTAGTTGGAGGTCCAAACTACTAGTTGGAGGTCTAGACCAATAGTTGGAGGTCTAAACTACTAGTTGGAGGTCTAGACTACTAGTTGGAGGTCTAGACTACTAGTTGGAGGTCTAGACCACTAGTTGGAGGTCTAAACTACTAGTTGGAGGTCTAGACTACTAGTTGGAGGTCTAAACTACTAGTTGGAGGTCTAAACTACTAGTTGGAGGTCTAGACTACTAGTTGGAGGTCTAAACTACTAGTTGGAGGTCTAGACTACTAGTTGGAGGTCTAAACTACTAGTTGGAGGTCTAGACCACTAATTGGAGGTCTAGACTACTAGTTGGAGGTCCAGACTACTAGTAGGAGGTCTAAACTACTAGTTGGAGGTCTAGACCACTAGTTGGAGGTCTAGACTACTAGTTGGAGTTCTAGACTACTAGATGGAGGTCTAGACTACTAGTTGGAGGTCTAGACTACTAGTTGGAGGTCTAAACTACTAGTTGGAGGTCTAGACTACTAGTTGGAGGTCTATACTACTAGTTGGAGTTCTAGACTACTAGATGGAGGTCTAGACTACTAGTTGGAGGTCTAGACTACTAGTTGGATGTCTAAACTACTAGTTGGAGGTCTAGACTACTAGTTGGAGGTCTAGACTACTAGTTGGAGGTCTATACTACTAGTTGGAGGTCTAGACTACTAGTTGGAGGTCTAAACTACTAGTTGGAGGTCTAAACTACTAGTTGGAGGTCTAGACTACTAGTTGGAGGTCTATACTACTAGTTGGAGGTCTAGACTACTAGTTGGAGGTCTAGACTACTAGTTGGAGGTCTATACTACTAGTTGGAGGTCTAGACCACTAGTTGGAGGTCTAGGTTACTAGTTGGAGGTCTAAACTACTAGTTGGAGGTCTAGACTACTAGTTGGAGGTCTAGACTACTAGTTGGAGGTCTAAACTACTAGTTGGAGGTCTAAACTACTAGTTGGAGGTCTAGACTACTAGTTGGAGGTCTAGACTACTAGTTGGAGGTCTAGACTACTAGTTGGAGGTCTAAACTACTAGTTGGAGGTCTAGACTACTAGTTGGAGGTCTATACTACTAGTTGGAGGTCTAGACTACTAGTTGGAGGTCTAAACTACTAGTTGGAGGTCTAGACTACTAGTTGGAGGTCTAGACTACTAGTTGGAGGTCTAAACTACTAGTTGGAGGTCTAGACTACTAGTTGGAGGTCTATACTACTAGTTGGAGGTCTATACTACTAGTTGGAGGTCTAGACTACTAGTTGGAGGTCTAGAATACTAGTTGGAGGTCTAGACTACTAGTTGGAGGTCTAAACTACTAGTTGGAGGTCTAAACTACTAGTTGGAGGTCTATACTACTAGTTGGAGGTCTAAACTACTAGTTGGAGGTCTAAACTACTAGTTGGAGGTCTAGACTACTAGTTGGAGGTCTAGACTACTAGTTGGAGGTCTAGACTACTAGTTGGAGGTCTAAACTACTAGTTGGAGGTCTAAACTACTAGTTGGAGGTCTAGACTACTAGTTGGAGGTCTAGACTACTAGTTGGAGGTCTAAACTACTAGTTGGAGGTCTAAACTACTAGTTGGAGGTCTAGACTACTAGTTGGATGTCTAGACTACTAGTTGGAGGTCTAAACTACTAGTTGGAGGTCTAAACTACTAGTTGGAGGTCTAGACTACTAGTTGGAGGTCTAGACTACTAGTTGGAGGTCTAAACTACTAGTTGGAGGTCTAAACTACTAGTTGGAGGTCTAGACTACTAGTTGGATGTCTAGACTACTAGTTGGAGGTCTAAACTACTAGTTGGAGGTCTAAACTACTAGTTGGAGGTCTAAACTACTAGTTGGAGGTCTAAACTACTAGTTGGAGGTCTAGACTACTAGTTGGAGGTCTAAACTACTAGTTGGAGGTCTAAACTACTAGTTGGATGTCTAGACTACTAGTTAGAGGTCCAGACTACTAGTTGGATGTCTAGACCACTAGTTGGAGGTCTAAACTACTAGTTGGAGGTCTAGACTACTAGTTAGAGGTCCAGACTACTAGTTGGAGGTCTAGACTACTAGTCGGAGGTCTAGACTACTAGTTGGAGGTCTAGACTACTAGTTGGAGGTCCAGACTACTAGTTGGAGGTCTAGACCACTAGTTGGAGGTCTAGACCACTAGTTGGAGGTCTAAACTACTAGTTGGAGGTCTAGACTACTAGTTGGAGGTCTAGACTACTAGTTGGAGGTCTAAACTACTAGTTGGAGGTCTAAACTACTAGTTGGAGGTCTAAACTACTAGTTGGAGGTCTAGACTACTAGTTGGAGGTCTAAACTACTAGTTGGAGGTCTAGACTACTAGTTGGATGTCTAGACTACTAGTTGGAGGTCTAGACTACTAGTTGGAGGTCTAAACTACTAGTTGGAGGTCTAGACTACTAGTTGGAGGTCTAGACTACTAGTTGGAGGTCTAAACTACTAGTTGGAGGTCCAGACTACTAGTCGGAGGTCTAGACTACTAGTTGGAGGTCTAGACTACTAGTTGGAGGTCTAAACTACTAGTTGGAGGTCTAAACTACTAGTTGGAGGTCTAAACTACTAGTTGGAGGTCTAGACTACTAGTTGGAGGTCTAAACTACTAGTTGGAGGTCTAAACTACTAGTTGGATGTCTAGACTACTAGTTAGAGGTCCAGACTACTAGTTGGATGTCTAGACTACTAGTTGGAGGTCTAAACTACTAGTTGGAGGTCTAAACCACTAGTTGGAGGTCTAGACTACTAGTTGGAGGTCCAGACTACTAGTTGGATGTCTAGACTACTAGTTGGAGGTCTAAACTACTAGTTGGAGGTCTAGACTACTAGTTGGAGGTCTAGACTACTAGTTGGAGGTCCAGACTACTAGTTGGATGTCTAGACTACTAGTTGGAGGTCTAAACTACTAGTTGGAGGTCTAGACTACTAGTTGGAGGTCTAGACTACTAGTTAGAGGTCCAGACTACTAGTTGGATGTCTAGACTACTAGTTGGAGGTCTAAACTACTAGTTGGAGGTCTAGACTACTAGTTGGAGGTCTAAACTACTAGTTGGAGGTCTAAACTACTAGTTGGAGGTCCAGACTAATAGTTGGAGGTCTAGGAAGTCTTGGAGGTCTGCTTTAGCACGTAGCTTTAGCACGTAGCTTTAGCACGTAGCACTCTTAACTGACCTTTGAGTAAATAAACCCTGGTATTGTCGTGATTATCTATTATGATATGGATTTTTGTGCCGGTACCTCCGGGACGGGATCTGGGTCGGTTTGTGGACGAAGCTTAGCTCAGCAGCAGCTAACTGCGGCTAACGGGTGCTAACTAACTTTTCAACTAAGCTTTTAAACGTGACCTGAAAACTCACCTTTTTAAGAAAGTTTATAGCTAATACATATCTTTTATATGCTTTTTTTATATATATTTAAAAATAGAAAAAATGATCCAGAGAAAGAGAAACATTTTTCCAGAGAAACAAAAAATTACCTTGAAAAACTGAAAAAATACCTTGAAAAACATAAAATATTATCCAGAGGAACATAAAAAATTACCTTGAAAAACCGAAAAAATTACCTGGAAAAACTGAAAATATTATCCAGAGAAAACTGAAAAAATACCTTGAAAAACCGAAGAAATACCTTGAAAAACTGAAAGAAAATACCTTGAAAAACAGAAAATACTATCCAGAGAAAACTGACAAAATTACCTTGAGAAAACGGAAAAAAAAATCCAGAGAAACCAAAAAAAATACCTTGAAAAACAGGACTGAGGCCACCCTGCCAATCCCATTTTTAAATATAAAGTGCGTTATAAATCAAATGTATTATTATTATTAACTATGGCAGCGGCCAGAGTCTCCAACCAGAACCTTCAGCCCAGTCCGACCAGACCGGACCTCAGAACCGGTCCTCGGACCCGGACCTCAGATCCGGACCTCCAGCACCGAGGGGTTCTGAGGGGTTCAGGTCCAGCTCGGTCCTGAAGGTTCTACATATCTTTCTATTTCTGGTTCTGGCTCTCGTTTCAGCCTGTTGTTCTATCAGTCCCTCCTCCTCCCTCATCCCTTCATCCTGGGGGGAAAACCCCCAGAACTGGTCCAGAACCCCCCAGGACCGGTCCAGGGCCCCTCCTGGGTCGGTCTGATGGAGTCCTGCAGAAGTCAAAGGTCGTTAGCGCTTCCTCCAAGTTCAGCTAAAAGATGAACAACAACAACCAGTGGAGGAGCCTGGTGGTCGGTACTAGCTTTAGCCATGTAGCTTTAGCCATGTAGCTTTAACGACGTAGCTTTAGCCATGTAGATTTAGCAATGTAGTTTTAGCCATGTAGCTTTAGCCATGTAGCTTTAACGACGTAGGTTTAGCCATGTAGCTTTACTGAATCTGGACCCTCGTGGTCAGTACTGGTTTCGTGCTGGAAGTCGGAACGTTAGCACTTTTACCGACGTAGCTTTAGTCCAATAGTTTTAGCCACGTAGATTTAGCTATTTAGTTTTAGCGATGTAGCTTTAGCCAAATAGTTTTAACGACAAATAGATTTAGCGATGTAGCTTTAGCCAAATAGTTTTAACGACAAATAGATTTAGCGACGTACCTTTAGCCACATAGCTTTAGCAACATAGCTTTAGCCACGTAGCTTTAGCTAAATAGTTTTAGCGATGTAGCTTAAGCTATGTAGCTTTAGCCACATAGCTTTAGCCAAATATTTTTAGCAACATAGCTTTAGCCACATAGCTTTAACCACGTAGCTTTAGCTATGTAGCTTTAGCCACGTAGCTTTAGCCACATAGCTTTAACCACGTAGCTTTAGCCACATAGCTTTAGCCAAATATTTTTAGCCACATAGCTTTAACCACGTAGCTTTAGCTATGTAGCTTAAGCCATGTAGCCTGAGCCACGTAGCTTTAGCCACAAAGCTTTAGCCACGTAGCGCTGTTAACAGACTTTTGAGTAAACAAAGACCTCATATTATTGTTATTTGTGATGATATGGATTTTTGCGAGTGGGTTGAAAATAAAGCCTTAAAGTTCTGTGTTAAACCAATGCAGAGCCTATGCCGTTAGCGTGATGCCCTGACGGCGTTGCCGTGACGCCGCCGAGAACCTTCGGACTTCTCCGTCACTCCATTTCTCCTTGGTGCAGATCCCCCCCAGAACGCTAGTTGATACTTGGTTTAGTTTCTAGTTTTTCTGGTCACAGTGAATCAGAGAGATAAGGACAACTATTGTACAAAAAACCAAAACAACCCAAAAAAAAAATAATCACACACGCACGAAGAAAAGAGCGACCAAGCGAACCAATCACAGCCTCTCGGTCTGCGTTGGGTCGTAGTTACAGTGTTCGGGAGGTGCTAGCAGGCTACGACGTAGCTACGGAGAGCCTAGCGTAGCCGCGTAGCCTACGGCATTGGTTTAACACAGAACCAAAATTCAGCCTTAAGGGGTTGAGGTTAGCAGGTTGACGCTAACGCACGGCGAGCCGCCGAGCTAATGACTCAGGTTCTGATGCTATTGGTTCTGATGCTAGTAGTGATGCTAGTAGTTCTGATGCTAGTAGTGATGCTAGTAGTGATGCTAGTAGTTCTGATGCTAGTGGTTCTGATGCTAGTAGTGATGCTAGTAGTGATGCTAGTAGTTCTGATGCTAGTGGTTCTGATGCTAGTAGTGATGCTAGTGGTTCTGATGCTAGTAGTGATTCTAGTAGTGATGCTAGTAGTGATGCTAGTAGTTCTGATGCTAGTAGTTCTGATGCTATTGGTTCTGATGCTAGTGGTTCTGATGCTAGTGGTTCTGATGCTAGTAGTTCTGATGCTAGTGGTTCTGATGCTAGTAGTGATGCTAGTGGTTCTGATGCTAGTGGTTCTGATGCTAGTAGTGATGCTAGTAGTGATGCTAGTGGTGATGCTAGTGGTTCTGATGCTAGTGGTTCTGATTCTAGTGGTTCTGATGCTAGTAGTGATGCTAGTAGTTCTGATGCTAGTGGTTCTGATGCTAGTAGTTCTGAGGCTAGTAGTGATGCTAGTGGTTCTGATGCTAGTGGTTCTGATGCTAGTAGTTCTGATGCTAGTAGTTCTGATGCTAGTAGTTCTGATGCTAGTGGTTCTGATGCTAGTAGTTCTGATGCTAGTGGTTCTGATGCTAGTAGTGATGCTAGTGGTTCTGATGCTAGTAGTGATGCTAGTGGTTCTGGTGCTAGTAGTTCTGATGCTAGTGGTTCTGATGCTAGTAGTGATGCTAGTAGTTCTGATGCTAGTAGTTCTGATGCTAGTGGTTCTGATGCTAGTAGTGATGCTAGTAGTTCTGATGCTAGTAGTTCTGATGCTAGTAGTTCTGATGCTAGTAGGACAACTATTGTACAAAAAACCAAAACAACCCAAAAAAAAAAATCACACACACACGAAGAAAAGAGCGACCAAGCGAACCAATCACAGCCTCTCGGTCTGCGTTGGGTCGTAGTTACAGTGTTTGGGAGGTGCTAGCAGGCTACGACATAGCTACGGATGGCCTAGCATAGCCGCGTAGCCTACGGCATTGGTTTAACACAGAACCAAAATTAGCCTTAACGGGTTGAGGTTAGCAGGTTGACGCTAACGCACGGCGAGCCGCCGAGCTAATGACTCAGGTTCTGATGTTATTGGTTCTGATGCTAGTAGTGATGCTAGTAGTTCTGATGCTAGTAGTGATGCTAGTATTGATGCTAGTAGTTCTGATGCTAGTGGTTCTGATGCTAGTAGTGATGCTAGTAGTGATGCTAGTAGTGATGCTAGTAGTGATGCTAGTAGTTCTCATGCTAGTAGTTCTGATGCTAGTGGTTCTGATGCTAGTAGTGATGCTAGTGGTTCTGATGCTAGTAGTGATGCTAGTAGTGATGCTAGTAGTGATGCTAGTAGTTCTGATGTTAGTGGTTCTGATGCTAGTAGTTCTGATGCTAGTAGTTCTGATGCTAGTAGTGATGCTAGTGGTTCTGATGCTAGTGGTTCTGATTCTAGTGGTTCTGATGCTAGTAGTTCTGGTGCTAGTAGTTCTGATGCTAGTGGTTCTGATGCTAGTAGTTCTGATGCTAGTAGTGATGCTAGTGGTTCTGATGCTAGTGGTTCTGATGCTAGTAGTTCTGATGCTAGTAGTTCTGATGCTAGTAGTTCTGATGCTAGTGGTTCTGATGCTAGTAGTTCTGATGCTAGTAGTGATGCTAGTGGTTCTGATGCTAGTAGTGATGCTAGTAGTTCTGATGCTAGTAGTTCTGATGCTAGTGGTTCTGATGCTAGTGGTTCAGATACTAGTAGTGATGCTAGTGGTTTTGATGCTGGTAGTTCTGATGCTAGTGGTTCTGATGCTAGTAGTGATGCTAGTAGTTCTGATGCTAGTGGTTCTGATGCTAGTGGTTCTGATGCTAGTAGTGATGCTAGTAGTTCTGATGCTAGTAGTTCTGATGCTAGTGGTTCTGATGCTAGTAGTTCTGATGCTAGTGGTTCTGATGCTAGTAGTGATGCTAGTTGTTCTGATGCTAGTGGTTCTGATGCTAGTAGTTCTTATGCTAGTAGTGATGCTAGTGGTTCTGATGCTAGTGGTTCTGATGCTAGTAGTGATGCTAGTGGTTCTGATGCTAATAGTGATGCTAGTGGTTCTGATGCTAGTAGTTCTGATGCTAGTAGTTCTGATGCTAGTGGTTCTGATGCTAGTAGTTCTGATGCTAGCAGTTCTGATGCTAGTACTTCTGATGCTAGTTGTTCTGATGCTATTGGTTCTGATGCTAGTAGTTCTGATGCTAGTAGTGATGCTAGTGGTTCTGATGCTAGTAGTTCTGATGCTAGTAGTTCTGATTCTAGTGGTTCTGATGCTAGTAGTGATGCTAGCAGTTCTGATGATAGTAGTACTGATGCTAGTGGTTCTGATGCTAGTGGTACTGATGCTAGTAGTTCTGATGCTAGTGGCTCTGATGCTAGTAGTTCTGATGCAAGTGGTTCTGATGCTAGTAGTTCTGATGCTAGTGGTTCTGATGCTAGTAGTTCTGATGCTAGTGGTTCTGATGCTAGTAGTGATGCTAGCAGTTCTGATGATAGTAGTTCTGGTGCTAGTAGTTCTGATGCTAGTAGTTCTGATGCTAGTAGTGATGCTAGCAGTGATGCTAGTAGTTCTGATGCTAGTAGTTCTGATGCTAGTAGTGATGCTAGTAGTTCTGATGCTAGTAGTTCTGATGCTAGTAGTGATGCTAGTGGTTATGATGCTAGTAGTGATTCTAGTAGTGATGCTAGTGGTTCTGATGCTAGTAGTGATGCTAGTGGTTCTGATGCTAGTAGTGATGCTATTGGTTCTGATGCTACTGGTTCTGATGCTAGTAGTTCTGATGCTAGTAGTGATGCTAGTGGTTCTGATGCTAGTGGTTCTGATGCTAGTGGTTCTGATGCTAGTAGTTTTGATGCTAGTGGTTCTGATGCTAGTGGTTCTGATGCTAGTAGTTCTGATGCTAGTGGTTCTGATGCTAGTAGTTCTGATGCTAGTGGTTCTGATGCTAGTAGTGATGCTAGTTGTTCTGATGCTAGTGGTTCTGATGCTAGTGGTTCTGATGCTAGTAGTTCTGATGCTAGTAGTTCTGATTCTAGTGGTTCTGATGCTAGTAGTGATGCTAGCAGTTCTGATGATAGTAGTTCTGATGCTAGTAATTCTGATGCTAGTGGTTCTGATGCTAGTGGTTCTGATGCTAGTGGTTCTGATGCTAGTGGTTCTGATGCTAGTAGTCTTGATGCTAGTGGTTATGATGCTAGTAGTGATGCTAGCAGTTCTGATGATAGTAGTTCTGGTGCTAGTAGTTCTGATGCTAGTAGTTCTGATGCTAATGGTTTTGATGCTAGTAGTTCTGATGCTAGTAGTTCTGATGCTAGTAGTTCAGATGTTAGTGGTTCTGATGCTAGTAGTGATGCTAGTGGTTCTGATGCTAGTGGTTCTGATTCTAGTAGTTCGGATGCTAGTAGTTCTGATGCTAGTAGTTCTGATGCTAGTAGTGATGCTAGTGGTTCTGATGGTAGTGGTTCTGATGCTAGTAGTTCTGATGCTAGTAGTTCTGATGCTAGTAGTGATGCTAGTGGTTCTGATGCCAGTGGTTCTGATGCTAGTAGTCATGCTAGTGGTTCTGATGCTAGTAGTTCTGATGCTAGTAGTTCTGATGCTAGTAGTGATGCTAGTGGTTCTGATGCCAGTGGTTCTGATGCTAGTAGTCATGCTAGTGGTTCTGATGCTATTAGTTCTGATGCTAGTGGTTCTGATGCTAGTGGTTCTGATGCTAGTAGTTCTGATGCTAGTGGTTCTGATGCTAGTAGTTCTGATGCTAGTGGTTCTGATGCTAGTAGTGATGCTAGTTGTTCTGATGCTAGTGGTTTTGATGCTAGTGGTTCTGATGCTAGTATTTCTGATGCTAGTGGTTCTGATGCTAGTAGTGATGCTAGTGGTTCTGATGCTAGTAGTTCTGATGCTAGTGGTTCTGATGCTAGTAGTTCTGATGCTAGTGGTTCTGATGCT
>NC_084608.1:36408766-36411266 GCF_033807715.1 Cololabis saira
TCTATCTTTATCCATCCATCCATCTATCTTTATCCATCCATCCATCCATCTTTATCCGTCCATCTATCTTTATCCATCCATCCATCTATCTTTATCCATCCATCCATCATCCATCCATCTTTATCATATGTACCTACCCTTGTGGTCAGCTGACTGTTCCTAGCTACCAGATAGCAGGACACAGTTCTGGCAGGAACCACCCAACCTGTCCAAATATGGGCAAACGGGCAGGGGACACGCCCCCCTTTGCTCAGTTACCACAAGCTAACTACTTTAGCTTGGCTTAGCTCATGCTCAATATGATGCTAACCAAAGTTACCCACAATTCCTTCTTATTGATGGTGACCCTGATCTAGACCAGGAGGACTCGGGGTCCCCAGTACTCGGTTAAAGCCGGGTCTCGGCTGTGACGTGACTCACTGCTATGAGCTAAATCAGAGGTGTCCAGCTCTTTGGCCGGCGTCATACGGCTCTGGCGACTTTATTTCATGGTGCAGTAAAAGACAGACACGTAGGAAGTGGAGGCAAAATATGCAGTGACTGGAATCGAACCCGTGTCGCTGTTCAGGGAAAGGTTTACATGAGTCGCCTGCTCAACCCGCTGAGCTATACGTATATACGCTGAGCTATACGGGCGCTAGCACTTGAAAAAATCCACTCTCAAAATGGCAGGGAAAAAATGCACGGCCTTCATACAAAAATATGAAGATAAACACAAGATGTTTTTTAACAGAGTGGGAGAGTTTAATATATATATATATATATATATATATATATATATATATATATATATATATATATATATATATATATATATATATATATATATATATATATATATATAATATATATATATAATATAAATTAAATATTAATATTTAAGCTATACATCCCGCCAGGCCGTGGTATACGCTCATTATATCAGCTGAGCGGCGTCTCCGACCCGACGCCAAGGGACGTATTGCGTTTATAAAACGGTTAACAATAATGTAAATATGAAAGAGGAATACACAATCTATTTTCTGTAGTTTTTAATTAATCAGAAATACTCAACTCAAAACTCAAAAGTACTTTAATTTTCCGTTAAGAACTTCGTTGCGGGAGGACAAAAGTGCAAGTGCAAAAATCACAGTCCACGGATCCTTACATGCAGTATAATAATAAAAACAAGTTCCTACATAAGCACAAGTACTCGTAGCAAGGGTTAAAAACAATCACATGACATTTTAAGACAACCTTGACCTGTCTTAAAATGTCTTCTGTGAAAAGGTAATAATAATAATAATAGTAATAATAATAATAATAATAATAATAATAATAATAATAATAATAATAAGACTCTAATATCACCTTCTTCAACACATTTGCACAAACAAAGACGCGCAATATTGTGGAGCGATTTATCGGTGTAGTGTCTCGCTTCAGGTGCATGACTGAATATAATGAAATGAATAATAATAATAATAATAATAATAATAATAATAATAATAATAATAATAATAATAATATTATAGTTCTGGGATACTTGGCTGCTACTGCTGTGTGAACGATCTGCTGCTACTGAATCCTTCATGTAGTATGCAGTATACAGTACATACTGATGCAGTATGTAGCATGTAGTACTTAGTATGCAGTATACAGTACATACTGATGCAGTATGTAGTATGTAGTACTTAGTATGCAGTATACAGTACATACTGATGCAGTATGTAGCATGTAGTACTTAGTATGCCATTTCGGATACAGCCATATTTTAAGAAGTTCTTAAGTAGGAAAAATAAGAAATTCGTAAGAAATGACAGTTCTTAAGACGGTTCTTAAGAAAATATTGAGGAATTGCACTTAAGAACTTTCTTATGAACTTCTTAATTTTAGATCTTAAGACATTTCTTAAGATGGTTCTTAAGAACATATTGGTGAATCCGGCCCCTGGTCTATAGAAAAAGGAAAAAAGGGTTAGGTGTTTAAAAGTGGGATTGAGGTGGGGATGAATCTGGATGATGCTCTTTGTCCGGAGTGGGTGTGACCGGTATCTGATTCTGATGCTAGTAGAGTGGAGTTTTTTCTTGACCTGAGTATTGTAGATGTTGATGAGTGGTTCCTGTTCCTGACCTATGATTTTATTACTGAGTTTGACTATTTTATTTAGACTGTTCCGGTGGGCGATGCTGAGTGAACTAAACCAGGCTGTTATGTTGAATGTGAGGATGGATTCAATGAAAAATGTATAGAAAGCAGAAAGTATTGTCTGATGAACCTGGAGTTTACGAAGTTTACGGAGAAAAAAGAGGCGTTGCTGACATTTGGAAACAAGATGTTCACTGTGAGGTTGAGATGTGAGTTTGTAGTCCATATTGTGCCGAGGTATTTGTATGATTCCACCCTCTCTATTGTTTCAGTGCTGACAGAGAGTGTGGGAGTGAGGTGTCCGTGGCGGAAGTCAATGACCATTTCTTTGGTGTTTGAGGTGTTTAAGTCCAGGCAATTGTCTCTACACCAC
>NC_084608.1:36421266-36446266 GCF_033807715.1 Cololabis saira
GAAATTAAAATTAGACCGATATTAATTAAAAAATCACATATGCAAAGTAAAAGCTGCACCCAGTTGCTGCTGATCGTCATCATTGATGACCGGATCATAATCACTGATCACCAGATCAATATAAACACAAAAACCTGAAAAACATCTAAATACAACCAGCCTGTTCGATGCTAATGCAAGATGGTAGAGTATGATGCTATCATATGGTACTAACGTATGATGCTAACTTATGATGCTAATGTTAGATGCTAGCATATGTTGCTTACATTAGACTCTTACTTATGCTGATTTATGACGCTAATGTATGATGCAAACGCAATATGCTTATGCGTGATGCTAATGTATGATGCTAAGTTATGATGCTAACGAAATATGCTAACATATCACCCTAACTTATTATGCTAACATAAGAAGCTAATGCAAGATGCCAGTGTATGATGCTAATGTGTGATGCGAACATATTATGCTAACTCATGATGCTAATGTAAGATGCTAGCATATGATGCTAACATAGGGTGCTAACTTATGATGCTAACGTAATATCCCTACATATGATGCTAGTGTATGATGCTAACGTAAGATGCTAATGTATGATGCTAATGTGTGATGCGAACATATTATGCTAACTTATGATGCTAATGTAAGATGCTAGCATATGATGCTAACATATGTTGCTAACATAGGGTGCTAATTGATGATGCTAATGTGTGATGCTAACGTAACATCCCCTACATATGATGTTAACTTATGACGTCAACCTATGATGCTAACTTAAGACGCTAATGCTAGCGTATGATGCTAGCGTAAGATGCTAACATATGCTAGAGTATGATGCTAATGTAAGATGCTAGCATATGATGCTAATGTGTGATGTTAACATATTATACTAGCGTATGATGCTAACATAAGATGCTAGCGTATGATGCTACCTCCTGGTTGTTCCTTGACGGCTCCACGTTGTTCAGCCTGTTCATCATGTGCACCATCCTGACCAACTGCTGCTTCATGGCCATGTCTGAGCCGGCGCTGTGGACCAAATATGTGGAGTAAGTTACGTCTTTTAACCCCCAACCCCGTCTCTTCTCCGTCTTTAGACTTCCTCTAACCCCCCCCCCAAAATCAAGATTTTGTCTTGTTTAAAATTATTATTATTATTATTATTATTATTATTACTTTCAATCAGGTACGACGGCGTATAAGGGCCGAACTAAGACAAAAAAAATAGGAAATTACGAGAATAAAGAGTCATAATAATATGAGAATAAAGTCATAATATTATGAGAATAAAGTTGTCGTAATATTACGAGAATAAAGTCGTCGTAATATTACGACGACTTTATTCTCGTATTATTATGACTTTATTCTCGTAATTTCCAAATTTTTTTGTCTTAGTTTGGCCCTAATACTCCGTGGTAATCAGGACCTTATTTCAGTAAAATAAAGAACATTATTTATTTCAGGTACACCTTCACCGGCATCTACACCTTCGAGTCTCTCATCAAGATCCTGGCCCGGGGTTTCTGCATCGGGCCCTTCACCTTCCTGAGAGACCCCTGGAACTGGCTGGACTTCAGCGTCATCCTCATGGCGTGAGTTCTGGGGGCGGGGGGTTCCTAGGACCGGTTCTAGTCATAGATGCATGAGTAAACGTGAGTTAACGCAAGTTAAACGTGAGTAAACATGAGTTAACGCAAGTTAAACGTAGGTAAACACGGATCATAAAGTTAAACTCGGATCATAATCACTGATCACCAGATCAATATAAACACAAAAATCTGAAAAAATATCTTAATAAAACCAGTAAGCTGTCCCCGAGTGATTTGACTAATGCTAACATATGATGCTAATGTTCGATGCTAACATACGATGCTAACATATGATGCTAATGTTCGATGCTAACATAAGATGCTAACATATAATGCTAATGTTCGATGCTAATGTAAAATGCTAACTTAAGATGATAATGTAAAATGCTAATGAAAGATGCTAGCGTATGATGCTAGCATATGGTACTAACATATTATGCTAATGTAAGATGCTTAGGACGCTAATTTACGATGCTAATATAAGCTGCTAGCATATGTTTTTAATGCAAGATGCCTACATATGATGCTAACTTATGACGCTAATGTGTAATGCTAACTTATGATGCTAATGTATGATGCTAATGTAGAATACTACCATATTATGGTAACTTATGTTGCTAACATAAGAAGCTAATGCAAGATGCCAGCGTATAATGCTAACATAAGATGCTAACGTATGATTTGGTTCTGGGGGCAGGGGGGACTTTATTCTCGTAATTTTACGACTTTATTCTAATATTATTATGACTTTATTCTCGTAAATTCCCTTTTTTTTGGTCTTAGTTTGGCCCTAATACTCTGTCGTAATCAGGACTTTATTTCACTAAAATAAAGAAAAATATTTCTACTTTGATAAAATTATTACTTTTTATTTATTTTATTTATTTTTTTACCACTTTGCAGACCTAACATCTGTTAAAAAGACCAATAAACCATAAAGAAAAGAAGAAAACAATTACAATTAATAGTACATTTAAGAAGTAAAGGACTGTCTCAGAAAATTTGAATATTGTGATAAAGTTCTTTATTTTCTGTATTGCAATTAAAAAAAACAAAAATGTCATACATTCTGGATTCATTACAAATCAACTGAAATATTGCAAGCCTTTTATTATTTTAATATTGCTTATTCTTAAGCTGAACATTTTTGGTTTTGTAATTGCATTACAGAAAATCACAATATTCAAATTTTCTGATACAGTCCTGTATATATATAAAGTTGCTTCCCCCAGATGTTTCAGATTAAAATCACCTCCCGGAAGGAGCTTTTATTGTGAAACAGGAAGCAGTGAAACGGCCCACACTGAACCAGAATGGGAGCAGCGTTCAGAGCCGGCAGCCGCTCTGACAGGACCGTTGTTTCCTGATGGGATTAACTTCTGGAATTAGAAATACGAGCTGGTCGTGGAGTTTGAGTCCGTCTTTAGCCGGTTGTCACAGCTTTTGCAGAATCAGGAGAAACGAGACGACAGAAGCTCAGAGGAGGAACGGAGGCCGAGCCGTCGGTTAATAAAGCGTCTTTGATCAGCAGGAAGCAGCTCGGCTCGTTCTCTGTTCTGGGCTTTTATTTTGACAGGAACCAGGACAAATATCTGATTAGGTCCTCGTGACTCTTTACTCTGACAACAAAGTTCTAACATTTGAAAGATGAAGCCCTTTATCTGTAAATTACAGTTTCTGACATTTTGGACATGAATTTAAATTTTCCTGAACTTTTTAAGCTTGTCTCCTCATTCATGACGTGAAACTTAGTCAGTTTTCAACCATCGGTTGAAAAAGTTCCCCAGCATGCATTGTCTGTATTTATATTAATGGTTAATACCATGTTGGTAAAAACCTGAGGCATATATATATGCATTTTTAATATATAATATATATATTTTAATACATCATATATATTTATTTTATTTATATATATTATATATATTTTCTTTGTCTGTCTGTTTTTTTCTTTTTTTAATTTTTATTTTTTTTTAATGTATTTATTTATCTCTATGTATATATATATATATATATATATATTATAATATATTATATTATATATATATATATATATATATATATATATATATATATATATATATATATATATATATAAATTCCCCTTCTAAACCCACATCATGGTGCCCCCCCCCTCCGTGCTCGACCATTGGGATGATTCAGTGTTGTCCAACTTGCTGTCCATTTATCATTAATGTTAGCTTTGAGATGCTAAGAAAAGCTGAGGGCATCTAAGAGCGCGTTAACTGCGTGACCCGTTTATCATTAATGTTTAATGGAAAACCAGGAAGTGGAACTTCCAGCACGATTACGAGCAAAAGCTGCTACCTGCTAATCGAATCCTGCGCCATCTTTGTGTAAAAGCATAAATGATCCGATCATCGTGGAATCCGGATTCGGGTGAAAACAAGCTTAGCGGCGCGTGTTGGTCCTGCGTGCTCTTATTTAACAGAAGAGGAAACCAAAAGCAAACAAAAACACCAGCTAAGAGCAGCTAAGAGTAGCTGAGAACAGCTAAGAGCAGCTAAAAGTAGCTGAGAGCAGCTAAGTTAGCTAAGGCCAGCTAAGAGGAGCTAAGAGGAGCTAAGAGCAGCCGCCGCCCTCATGGCCGCCGCCATGACGAGTTCGGTTCTTCACCGCGAAGTCGTGGAGCTAAATCAATAATATACGCGTAGCTGAATCCTGATATGATTATTGATTATTGAAGGTTCTTGTCCGTCTTGAATTTTGCCTTTTAGCTTTATTTATTGACCCAAATCCTCGTTTCTACTTTTTAGTTTTACTGTCTGCTTTTGTTCCTAGGTTTTTTGTTTTACCGCCATGTTTTTATTGCCAGGTTTTTATTTTTACCGCCTTTTTTTTTGCCAGATTTTTAGTTTTACTGCCTGTTTTATTTACCAAGTTTTTTGTTTTACTGCCTCTTTTATTCATCAGGTTTTTTGTTAATTCTTTTTTTGTTCTCTGATTTAAGTTTTACCACTTGTTCCCAGTCTTTTAGTTTTACCGCCTGTTTTTGTTCTCAGGTTTTAGTTTTACTACCTGTTTTTGTTGCCATTTTTTTCGTTTTACCGCCTGTTTT
Organism: Cololabis saira; assembly: GCF_033807715.1. Taxonomy (NCBI): domain Eukaryota; kingdom Metazoa; phylum Chordata; class Actinopteri; order Beloniformes; family Belonidae; genus Cololabis; species Cololabis saira. The sequence continues at coordinate 36,425,932 of NC_084608.1, forward strand.
TGTTCTCAGGTTTTTAGTTTTACTGTCTGTTTTAATTACCAATTTTTTAGTTTCACCCACCGTTTTATTTACCAGGTTTTTAATTTTACCACCTGTTTTTTCCCCAGGTTTTTTGTTCTACTGGATTGTACTGGAGCGACCAACAAGTCCCTATAATCTTAAAATGTACATTTTAAAATTAGTTGGACAAATTAGTTCGTAAAAGACACAAACTCCCACAAAGGTCCTGAAATAACTGGTTCTGGTTCCAGCGTTGGTTTTGTTACCTGGTCGCCACGGTAACGACCCCCGTCACTCGTTGGCGCTGGTCGCCACGGTAACGACCCCCGTCACTCGGTGGCGCTGGTCGCCACGGTAACGACCCCCGTCACTCGGTGGCGCTCCGACAAACCAAGGTTGTGTTTCTTGACGGAGAACAGCATTTTCAGACTCTGTCGTCTCTTTTTAGTTTTACTGTTGTTTTATTTACCAGGTTTTTAGTTTTACTGCCTGTTTTTGTTGCCAGGTTTTTTGGTTTTCCACTTGTTATTTTCTTCAGGTTTTTAGTTTTACTGTCTGTTTTTTGTTCCCAGGTTTTTCGTTTCACCGCTTGTTTCTTTTGCCGGGTTTTTTATTTTTTACTGCTTTTTTTTGTTGCCAAGTTTTTAGATTTACCGCCTGTTTTTGATCCTGGTTTTTAGTTTTACTGTCTGTTTTATTTACCAATTTTTTAATTTTACCACCTGTTTTGTTAACATATTTTTACTTTTACCACCTTTTTCTTTTCCAGGTTTTTAGTTTTACCGCCTGTTTTTTGTACTGGAGCGACCAACTAGTCTTAAAATGTACAATTTACCCACGAGGACAAATTAATTAATTATTAATTGAATTAATTGGACAAATTAGTTCGTAAAAGACACAAACTCCAACAAAGGCCCCTGAAATAACTGGTTCTGGTTCCAGCGTTGGTTTTGTTACCTGGTCGCCACGGTAACGACCCCCGTCACTCGTTGGCGTTGGTCGCCACAGTAACGACCCCCGTCACTCGTTGGCGTTGGTCGCCACGGTAACGACCCCCGTCACTCGTTGGCGCTGGTCGCCACGGTAACGACCCCCGTCACTCGTTGGCGCTCCGACAAACCAAGGTTATGTTTCTTGACCGAGAACAACATTTTCAGACTCTGTCGTCTCTTTTCTTCTTCTGTTGTTTGGTTTTTCCCGGGCTTTTTCCAGGCTGCTAACAGAGTTTATCAAAGTAGGGAACCTGCAGGCGCTGAGAACCTTCCGGGTTCTGCGAGCGCTGAAAACCATCTCGGTCATCCCAGGTAAGGCCCGGGCGCCGCCAGCAGGGGGCGCCGGGCGGAGCAGCTTCACCTGGTCTCGTCGTTAAACGTGGTGTCTGCCGTGTCCCGCAGCAGCAGGCCCCGCAGCAGCAGGCCCCGCAGCAGCAGGCCCCGCAGCAGCAGGCCCCGCAGCAGCAGGCTCCGCAGCAGCAGGTCCCGCAGCAGCAGGCCCCGCAGCAACAGGCCCCGCAGCAGCAGGCCCCGCAGCAGCAGGCTCCGCAGCAGCAGGTCCCGCAGCAGCAGGCCCCGCAGCAACAGGCCCCGCAGCAGCAGGCCCCGCAGCAGCAGGCTCCGCAGCAGCAGGTCCCGCAGCAGCAGGTCCCGCAGCAGCAGGCCCCGCAGCAACAGGCCCCGCAGCAGCAGGCCCCGCAGCAGCAGGCCCAGCAGCAGCAGGCCCCGCAGCAGCAGGTCCCGCAGCAGCAGGTCCCGCAGCAGCAGGCTCCGCAGCAGCAGGCCCCGCAGCAGCAGGTCCCGCAGCAGCAGGCCCCGCAGCAACAGGCCCCGCAGCAGCAGGCCCCGCAGCAGCAGGCCCAGCAGCAGCAGGCCCCGCAGCAGCAGGTCCCGCAGCAGCAGGTCCCGCAGCAGCAGGCCCCGCAGCAACAGGCTCCGCAGCAGCAGGTCCCGCAGCAGCAGGCCCCGCAGCAGCAGGCCCCGCAGCAGCAGGCCCCGCAGCAGCAGGCCCCGCCCACCGCCCGCTCCCCGGCCAATCAGGAGAGCCGGCTGCCTGAGTCACATGACCCGAGGGAAAGTCGGATACGACTCTGAGCTTGTGACGCTAACCGGAGAATCGAAGCAGAAACGGTTCACGGTTCTGTCCAAACGAATCAGAAATGAATGCTAGCTCGGCTAACAAACGCTTCAGCCGCAAGATTGTGGAGGAAGAAGTTCTGACTAGGGATGGGCTAAAAAATGTATCACCATAATTTCTGGAATTTATCGCAATAACGATAAAAATGACGATAAAAAAATACCAATTCAACTCCACCTTTTTAACTATAAATCTATCTCACTCTCTTCCTTCCTTCCTTCCTTCCTTCCTTCCTTCCTTCCTTCCTTCCTTCCTTCCTTCCTTCCTTCCTTCCTTCCTTCCTTCCTTCTTTCCTTGTTTTCTCCCTTCCTTCTCCCCCTTCCTTCCTTCCTTCCTTCCTTCCTTCCTTCCTTCCTTCCTTCCTTCCTTCCTTCCTTCCTTCCTTCCTTCCTTCCTTCCTTCCTCCTTTCCTTGTTTTCTCCCTTCCTTCTCCCCCTTCCTTCCTTCCTTCCTTCCTTCCTTCCTTCCTTCCTTCCTTCCTTCCTTCCTTCCTTCCTTCCTTCCTTCCATCCTTCCTTCTTTCTTTCCTTCCTTCCTTCCTTCCTTCCTTCCTTCCTTCCTTCCTTCCTTCCTTCCTTCCTTCCTTCCTTCCTTCCTTCCTTCCTTCCTTCCTTCCTTCCTTACTTCCTTCCTTCCTTCCTTCCTTCCTTCCTTCCTTCCTCCCTCTTTTCTCCCTTCCTTCCTCCTTTCCTTGTTTTCTCCCTTCCTTCCTTCCTTCCTTCCTTCCTTCCTTCCTTCCTTCCTTCCTTCCTTCCTTCCTTCCTTCCTTCCTTCCTTCCTTCCTTCCTTCCTTCCTTCCTTCCTTCCATAAATCAGATTTACACAAAAACGTCAACAGGAATTTATCGTTTTTACCGTGAGATACAAATTCTTACCGTGGGGAATTTTTTTGACGGTTTATCGTGAACGGTAAAATATCACACATTCCTAGTTCTCGGTTCTCAAAAACCATTTGAAATTATGTTTTCTTTGAGTCTCGTTTATGGTAGCAGCCAGATAAGAGCAGCTAAGAGTAGCTAACACCAGCCAGTAAATATCTCTGATCTCTGATTAGCTTCATGTTCTCCGGTTTGTGCTCATGAGCAGGACTGATCTCTGACTTCCCCTGCTCAGCGGGAATCCAACCCGCACCGTTCGAACCCGCGCCGTTCGACCCCGCGCTGCTCCCATCAGTGTCTCCTCTGTTCCACTGCTGATGTCTCCTCTGTTCCACTGCTGATGTCTTGTCCTGTGCCGCTAGCTGACGCCGTGTGTCCGTCTGTCCCGTCTTCTGTCCGTCTGCAGATATGTGACTGAGTTTGTGGACCTGGGTAACGTGTCGGCGCTGCGGACCTTCAGGGTGCTGCGAGCCCTGAAAACCATCTCTGTCATCCCAGGTGAGGCCGCTAGCTGCGCTAACCGTAGCTGCTAGCTGCGCTAACCGGAGCTGCTAGCTGCGCTAACCGGAGCTGCTAGCTGCGCTAACCGGAGCTGCTAACTGCGCTACACGTAGCTGGACCGGGAACCGGACCCTGGCTGGGCCGGGGCTAAGACTAGCTAAGACAGGGGTCGGCAACCCATAGTGTTGAAAGTTCCATATTGGACCAAAAACACAAAAAACAAATATGTCTGGAGCCGCAAAAAATGAAAATTCTTGTATAAGCCTTAGAATGAAGGCAAATGGCGAAATGTCGAGATAAAAATTTAAATGTTGAGAAAAAAAGTCAAAATGTTGAGAAAAAAGGTCAAAATTTCGAGAAAAAAAGTCAAAATGTTGAGAAAAAAGGTCAAAATGTTGAGAAAAAAAGTCAAAATTTCGAGAAAAAAGTTGAAATCTTGAGTAAAAAAGTCAAAATTTGGAGAAAAAAGTTGAAATCTTGAGTAAAAAAGTCGAAATGTTGAGAAAAAAAAGTCAAAATGTTGAGAAAAAAAGTCAAAATTTGGAGAAAAAAGTTGAAATCTTGAGTAAAAAAGTCAAAATTTGGAGAAAAAAGTTGAAATCTTGAGTAAAAAAGTCGAAATGTTGAGAAAAAAAAGTCAAAATGTTGAGAAAAAAAGTCAAAATGTTGAGAAAAAAAGTCAAAATGTTGAGAAAAAAGTCAACATTTCGAGAAAAAAGTCGAAATGTCGAAAAAAAAGTCGAAATGTCGAGATTAAAAAGGAAAGGAAAAAGGAAGAAAAAAAGAGAAAAAATGCAAAAATGAAAATTCTTGTATAAGCCTTAGAATGAAGGCAAATGGCGAAATGTCGAGAAAAAAATTGAAATGTTGAGAAAAAAAGTCAAAATTTCGAGAAAAAAGTCAAAATTTCGAGAAAAAAGTTGAAATCTTGAGTAAAAAAGTCAAAATTTCGAGGAAATAGTCAAAAGTTTGAGAAAAAAGTCGAAATGTCGAGAAAAAAGTCGAAATGTTGAGAAAAAAGTCAAAACTTTGAAGAAAAAAGTCGAAATGTCGAGAAAAAAGTTAAAATTTTGAGGAAAAAAGTCGAAATGTTCAGAAAAAAGTCAAAATTTTGAGGAAAAAAGTCGAAATGTCGAGAAAAAAGTCGAAATGTCGAGATTAAAAAGGAAAGGAAAAAGGAAGAAAAAAGAGGAAAAAAAGAAGAAGAAAAAAGAAAAAAGAAAAAAAAAGGTGAAACATTTTTGAAAAAGCGGGTTGCCGAGCCCTGAGCTAAGAACTGCTAAGAGACCCGCGGGACCGGGAACCAAACCCTGGCCGGGCCGGGGCTCTGGTCCTGCATGCTAGCTGCGCTAACCGTAGCTGCTAGCTGCGCTAGCAGTAGCTGCTAGCTGCGCTAGCCGTAGCTGCCTCGCACCGCCGGCTCAGGAGCTCACGGCTAGCATGCAGGCGGGAACTAACCACGGTCCCATCAGAGCCGAGAACTGGACCTCGGAACCGGAACCGCCGCAGATGAACATCTGGGTGAGCTGGAAGGTTCTACGTTGGGATAGAAGGTTCTACGTTGGGATAGAAGGTTCTACGTTGGGATAGAAGGTTCTATGTTGGGATAGAAGGTTCTACGTTGGGATAGAAGGTTCTACGTTGGGATAGAAGGTTCTACGTTGGGATAGAAGGTTCTACGTTGGGATAGAAGGTTCTACGTTGGGATAGAAGGTTCTACGTTGGGATAGAAGGTTCTACGTTGGGATAGAAGGTTCTACGTTGGGATAGAAGGTTCTACGTTGGGATAGAAGGTTCTACGTTGGGATAGAAGGTTCTACGTTGGGATAGAAGGTTCTACGTTGGGATAGAAGGTTCTACGTTGAGATAGAAGGTTCTACGTTGAGATAGAAGGTTCTACGTTGAGATAGAAGGTTCTACGTTGAGATAGAAGGTTCTACGTTGAGATAGAAGGTTCTACGTTGGGATAAAAGGTTCTACGTTGAGATAGAAGGTTCTACGTTGGGATAGAAGGTTCTACGTTGGGATAGAAGGTTCTACGTTGGGATAGAAGGTTCTACGTTGAGATAGAAGGTTCTACGTTGAGATAGAAGGTTCTACGTTGGGATAGAAGGTTCTACGTTGAGATAGAAGGTTCTACGTTGGGATAGAAGGTTCTACGTTGAGATAGAAGGTTCTACGTTGGGATAGAAGGTTCTATGTTGGGATAGAAGGTTCTACGTTGGGATAGAAGGTTCTACGTTGGGATAGAAGGTTCTACGTTGGGATAGAAGGTTCTACGTTGAGATAGAAGGTTCTACGTTGGGATAGAAGGTTCTACGTTGGGATAAAAGGTTCTACGTTGAGATAGAAGGTTCTACGTTGGGATAGAAGGTTCTACGTTGGGATAGAAGGTTCTACGTTGGGATAAAAGGTTCTACGTTGAGATAGAAGGTTCTACGTTGGGATAAAAGGTTCTACGTTGAGATAGAAGGTTCTACGTTGGGATAGAAGGTTCTACGTTGGGATAGAAGGTTCTACGTTGGGATAGAAGGTTCTATGTTGGGATAGAAGGTTCTACGTTGGGATAGAAGGTTCTACGTTGGGATAGAAGGTTCTACGTTGGGATAGAAGGTTCTACGTTGGGATAGAAGGTTCTACGTTGGGATAGAAGGTTCTACGTTGAGATAGAAGGTTCTACGTTGGGATAGAAGGTTCTACGTTGGGATAGAAGGTTCTACGTTGGGATAGAAGGTTCTACGTTGAGATAGAAGGTTTTATGTTGGGATAGAAGGTTCTACGTTGGGATAGAAGGTTCTACGTTGAGATAGAAGGTTCTACGTTGAGATAGAAGGTTCTACGTTGGGATAGAAGGTTCTACGTTGGGATAGAAGGTTCTACGTTGGGAAAATTTCGAGAAAAAAAGTCAAAATGTTGAGAAAAAAGTCGAAATGTCGAGAAAAAAGTCGAAATGTTGAGAAAAAAAGTCAAAATTTGGAGAAAAAAGTTGAAATCTTGAGTAAAAAAGTCAAAATTTGGAGAAAAAAGTTGAAATCTTGAGTAAAAAAGTCGAAATGTTGAGAAAAAAAAGTCAAAATGTTGAGAAAAAAAGTCAAAATGTTGAGAAAAAAAGTCAAAATGTTGAGAAAAAAGTCAACATTTCGAGAAAAAAGTCGAAATGTCGAAAAAAAAGTCGAAATGTCGAGATTAAAAAGGAAAGGAAAAAGGAAGAAAAAAAGAGAAAAAATGCAAAAATGAAAATTCTTGTATAAGCCTTAGAATGAAGGCAAATGGCGAAATGTCGAGAAAAAAATTGAAATGTTGAGAAAAAAAGTCAAAATTTCGAGAAAAAAGTCAAAATTTCGAGAAAAAAGTTGAAATCTTGAGTAAAAAAGTCAAAATTTCGAGGAAATAGTCAAAAGTTTGAGAAAAAAGTCGAAATGTCGAGAAAAAAGTCGAAATGTTGAGAAAAAAGTCAAAACTTTGAAGAAAAAAGTCGAAATGTCGAGAAAAAAGTTAAAATTTTGAGGAAAAAAGTCGAAATGTTCAGAAAAAAGTCAAAATTTTGAGGAAAATAGTCGAAATGTCGAGAAAAAAGTCGAAATGTCGAGATTAAAAAGGAAAGGAAAAAGGAAGAAAAAAGAGGAAAAAAAGAAGAAGAAAAAAAAAAAAAGAAAAAAAAAGGTGAAACATTTTTGAAAAAGCGGGTTGCCGAGCCCTGAGCTAAGAACTGCTAAGAGACCCGCGGGACCGGGAACCAAACCCTGGCCGGGCCGGGGCTCTGGTCCTGCATGCTAGCTGCGCTAACCGTAGCTGCTAGCTGCGCTAGCAGTAGCTGCTAGCTGCGCTAGCCGTAGCTGCCTCGCACCGCCGGCTCAGGAGCTCACGGCTAGCATGCAGGCGGGAACTAACCACGGTCCCATCAGAGCCGAGAACTGGACCTCGGAACCGGAACCGCCGCAGATGAACATCTGGGTGAGCTGGAAGGTTCTACGTTGGGATAGAAGGTTCTACGTTGGGATAGAAGGTTCTACGTTGGGATAGAAGGTTCTATGTTGGGATAGAAGGTTCTACGTTGGGATAGAAGGTTCTACGTTGGGATAGAAGGTTCTACGTTGGGATAGAAGGTTCTACGTTGGGATAGAAGGTTCTACGTTGGGATAGAAGGTTCTACGTTGGGATAGAAGGTTCTACGTTGGGATAGAAGGTTCTACGTTGAGATAGAAGGTTCTACGTTGAGATAGAAGGTTCTACGTTGAGATAGAAGGTTCTACGTTGAGATAGAAGGTTCTACGTTGAGATAGGAGGTTCTACGTTGGGATAAAAGGTTCTACGTTGAGATAGAAGGTTCTACGTTGGGATAGAAGGTTCTACGTTGGGATAGAAGGTTCTACGTTGGGATAGAAGGTTCTACGTTGAGATAGAAGGTTCTACGTTGAGATAGAAGGTTCTACGTTGGGATAGAAGGTTCTACGTTGAGATAGAAGGTTCTACGTTGGGATAGAAGGTTCTACGTTGAGATAGAAGGTTCTACGTTGGGATAGAAGGTTCTATGTTGGGATAGAAGGTTCTACGTTGGGATAGAAGGTTCTACGTTGGGATAGAAGGTTCTATGTTGGGATAGAAGGTTCTACGTTGGGATAGAAGGTTCTACGTTGGGATAGAAGGTTCTACGTTGGGATAGAAGGTTCTACGTTGGGATAGAAGGTTCTACGTTGGGATAGAAGGTTCTACGTTGGGATAGAAGGTTCTACGTTGGGATAGAAGGTTCTACGTTGAGATAGAAGGTTCTACGTTGAGATAGAAGGTTCTACGTTGAGATAGAAGGTTCTACGTTGAGATAGAAGGTTCTACGTTGAGATAGGAGGTTCTACGTTGGGATAAAAGGTTCTACGTTGAGATAGAAGGTTCTACGTTGGGATAGAAGGTTCTACGTTGGGATAGAAGGTTCTACGTTGGGATAGAAGGTTCTACGTTGAGATAGAAGGTTCTACGTTGAGATAGAAGGTTCTACGTTGGGATAGAAGGTTCTACGTTGAGATAGAAGGTTCTACGTTGGGATAGAAGGTTCTACGTTGAGATAGAAGGTTCTACGTTGGGATAGAAGGTTCTATGTTGGGATAGAAGGTTCTACGTTGGGATAGAAGGTTCTACGTTGGGATAGAAGGTTCTACGTTGGGATAGAAGGTTCTACGTTGAGATAGAAGGTTCTACGTTGGGATAGAAGGTTCTACGTTGAGATAGAAGGTTCTACGTTGGGATAGAAGGTTCTACGTTATGATAGAAGGTTCTACGTTGAGATAGAAGGTTCTACGTTGGGATAGAAGGTTCTACGTTGAGATAGAAGGTTCTACGTTGAGATAGAAGGTTCTACGTTGAGATAGAAGGTTCTACGTTGGGATAGAAGGTTCTACGTTGGGATAGAAGGTTCTACGTTGGGATAGAAGGTTCTACGTTGGGATAGAAGGTTCTACGTTGGGATAGAAGGTTCTACGTTGAGATAGAAGGTTCTACGTTGGGATAGAAGGTTCTACGTTGAGATAGAAGGTTCTACGTTGAGATAGAAGGTTCTACGTGGGGATAGAAGGTTCTACGTTGGGATAAAAGGTTCTACGTTGAGATAGAAGGTTCTACGTTGGGATAGAAGGTTCTACGTTGGGATAGAAGGTTCTACGTTGAGATAGAAGGTTCTACGTTGAGATAGAAGGTTCTACGTTGAGATAGAAGGTTCTACGTTGGGAAAATTTCGAGAAAAAAAGTCAAAATGTTGAGAAAAAAGTCGAAATGTCGAGAAAAAAGTCGAAATGTTGAGAAAAAAGTCGAAATGTCGAGAAAATAGTCGAAATGTTGAGAAAAAAAAGTCGAAATGTTGAGAAAAAAAGGCAAAACGTCGAGAAAAAAGTCAAAATTTCGAGAAAAAAGTCGAAATGTTGAGAAAAAAGTCGAAATGTTGAGAAAAAAGTTGAAATCTTGAGTAAAAAAGTCGAAATGTCGAGGAAAAAAGTCAAAATGTTGAGAAAAAAAGTCAAAATGTCGAGAAAAAAGTCGAAATGTTGAGAAAAAAAGTCGAAATGTCAAGAAAAAAGTCAAAATTTCGAGAAAAAAGTCAAAATGTCAAGAAAAAAAGTCAAAACGTTGAGAAAAAAAGTCAAAATTTCGAGAAAAAAGTCAAAATTTCAAGAAAAAAGTTGAAATCTTGAGTTAAAAAGTTGAAATGTCGAGGAAAAAATCGAAATGTTGAGAAAGAAATCGAAATTTCGAGAAAAAAGTCAAAATTTCGAGAAAAAAGTCGAAATGTCAAGATTAAAAAGGAAAGGAAAAAGGAAGAAAAAAAGGAAAGAGAAAAAAAGAGAAAAAGATGAAAAAGAGGAAAATAAAAGTTAAACATTTTTGAAAAAGGTTCTACGTTGAGATAGAAGGTTCTACGTTGGGATAGAAGGTTCTACGTTGGGATAGAAGGTTCTACGTTGAGATAGAAGGTTCTACGTTGAGATAGAAGGTTCTACGTTGGGATAGAAGGTTCTACGTTGAGATAGAAGGTTCTACGTTGGGATAGAAGGTTCTACGTTGAGATAGAAGGTTCTACGTTGGGATAGATCAGGGGTCGGCAACCCAAAATGTTTTAGATCCATATTGGACCAAAAACACAAAAAACTAATATGTCTGGAGCCGCAAAAAATGAAAAGTCTTGTATAAGCCTTAGAATGAAGGCAAATGGCGAAATCTAGAGAAAAAAGTCGAAATGTTGAGAAAAAAAGTCGAAATGTTGAGAAAAAAGTCGAAATGTTGAGAAATAAAGTCGAAATGTTGAGAAAAAAAGTCAAAATGTTTAGAAAGAATTAGTCAAAATTTCGAGAAAAAAGTCAAAATTTCCAGAAAAAAGTCAAAATTTCAAGAAAAAAGTTAAAATTTCAAGAATAAAATTGAAATGTTGAGAAAAAAAGTCGAAATGTCGAGAAAAAAGTCGAAATATCGAGATTAAAAAGGAAAAGAAAAAGTTAGAAAAAAGAGAAAAAAAGGAAAAAAAGAAAAAAGAAGAGAAAAAAAGAAAAAAAATAATGAAAAAAAGGAAAGAAAAGGTAAAACATTTTTGAAAAAGCTCCAGCTGTTGTCAAAATTTCGAGAAAAAAGTCAAAATGACGAGAAAAAAGTCGAAAAGTTGAGAAAAAAGTCGAAATATCGAGATAAAAGTCGAAATGTCGAGATTAAAAAGCTCCAGGAGCCACTAGGGCGGCACTAAAGAGCTGGTCTGGTCTTTATTCACGAAATTTCAACTTTATTCACGAAATTTCGACTTTATTCACAAAATTTCGACTTTATTCACGAAATTTCGACTTTTTTCACGGAATTGGTGGACTGGTCTCATGTGGACTCTGGTGGACTGGCCTGCCCCCCTTCCATGTGTTTCTGTCGTTAACCCGGTTCTCGTTTGTCTGGATGTTCGTAGTGAATATGTGCTCATGCTAAAGTTTATCGTTATGTGCTCATGCTAAAGTTTAACGTTATGTGCTCATGCTAAAGTTTAACGTTATGTGCTCATGCTAAAGTTTAACGTTATGTGCTCATGCTAAAGTTTAACGTTATGTGCTCATGCTAAAGTTTAACGTTACGTTGTTAAGTTTTCCTCTAGTTTTACTTCCTAATCACCAGAAACCCAGATCAGAGGAAACGGGGCAGGACTAACTGAGATGTTTGATGTTTAACTTCATCAACTTTCATTTCAAGCCTAAAAAATATTTATTTAGTGTCAGTTTTGAGGTGAAAGAACCTAAACGGGTAGGGTTTTCAAACGAGTAGCTAAGAGCAGCTAGGAGCAGAGAACACTAGCTAAGACCGGCTAAGACCGGCTGAGAGTAGCTAAAGCCAGCTAAGGCCAGCTAAGAGTAGCTAAGAGTAGCTACGAGTAGCTACGAGTAGCTACGAGTAGCTAAGAGTAGCTAAGAGTAGCTAAGACCAGCTAAGAGTAGCTACGAGTAGCTAAGACCAGCTAAAAGTAGCTACGAGCAGCTAAGACCAGCTAAGCGTAGCTACGAGCAGCTAAGAGTAGCTAAAAGTAGCTAAGAGTAGCTAAGCGTGGCTAAGAACAGCTAAAAGTAGCTAAAAGTAGCTAAGGCCAGCTAAAAGTAGCTAAAAGTAGCTAAGCATGGCTAAGAGCAGCTAAAAGTAGCTAAGAGTAGCTAAGCGTGGCTAAGAGCAGCTAAAAGTAGCTAAGTGTGGCTACGAGCAGCTAAAAGTAGCTAAAAGTAGCTAAGGCCAGCTAAAAGTAGCTAAGCATGGCTAAGAGCAGCTAAAAGTAGCTAAGTGTGGCTAAAAGCAGCTAAAAGTAGCTAAGAGTAGCTAAGGCCAGCTAAAAGTAGCTAAAAGTAGCTAAGCGTGGCTAAGAGCAGCTAAAAGTAGCTAAAAGTAGCTAAGGCCAGCTAAGAGCAGCTAAAAGTAGCTAAGAGTAGCTAAGGCCAGCTAAAAGTAGCTAAAAGTAGCTAAGCGTGGCTAAGAGCAGCTAAAAATAGCTAAAAGTAGCTAAGGCCAGCTAAGAGCAGCTAAAAGTAGCTAAGCGTGGCTAAGAGCAGCTAAAAATAGCTAAAAGTAGCTAAGGCCAGCTAAGAGCAGCTAAAAGTAGCTAAGTGTGGCTAAAAGCAGCTAAGAGCAGCTAAAAGTAGCTAAGCGTGGCTAAGAGCAGCTTAAAGTAGCTAAGTGTGGCTAAAAGCAGCTAAGAGCAGCTAAAAGTAGCTAAGCGTGGCTAAGAGCAGCTAAAAGTAGCTAAGCGTGGCTAAGAGCAGCTAAAAGTAGCTAAGCGTGGCTAAGAGCAGCTAAAAGTAGCTAAAAGTAGCTAAGGCCAGCTAAGAGCAGCTAAAAGTAGCTAAGCGTGGCTAAGAGCAGCTAAAAGTAGCTAAGCGTGGCTAAGAGCAGCTAAAAGTAGCTAAGGCCAGCTAAGAGCAGCTAAAAGTAGCTAAGCGTGGCTAAGAGCATCTAGGGGCCAGAAGGGCCGGCCGACCCAGAACTGGTCGTGCCGGTTGGAAGTGATTAGTTGATGGATCTTTGGTTTGTTCTGCCCAGAAATACAAATCAGTTGCCCCTTTTCTGACTGGGGTTTCTAAAAACGAGTGTTCGTAACCCTCTAATGTTTAATGTCTTTGAGAGTATTAGGGCCATGCAGGAGAAGAATAAAAACAATATTTTAGAAGAGGAAGAACTTATTTTCATTATGACCTTAGTCGAAATGTCGAGATTAGTACAATTACGAGAAAAAAGTCGAAATGTATTTCAACTTAATTCTCAAAATTTGGACTTTCTTCACGAAATTTCAACTTTATTCTTGAAATTGTAACATTAATCTCGACATTTCGACTTTTTTCTTTACATTTCAACTTTATTAACAAAACTTCGACTTTATCCTTGAAATTGTATTTCAACTTTATTCTCGACATTTTGATTTTTTTCTCGAAGTGCACAATAAAAATAAATCTTTCCCTCTCAGATATTTTTCTCCTGCATGGCCCTGATTTTCTTCGGCAGAGTTCAGTTTGACCTGTTTGACCCGAGGCCGGTAAGAACTAGTCTAGACCCGGTTCTGATGTTTATTCACGAAATTTTGACTTTATTCAGAAATTTCGACTTTATTCTTGAAATTTCGTCTTTATTCACGAAATTTCGACTTTATTCACGAAATTTCGACTTTTTTCACGAAATTGTATATCAACATTATTCTGGACATTTCGACTTTATTCACAAAATTTCGACTTTATTCACAAAAGTTCGACTTTATTCACAAAATTTCGTCTTTATTCACGAAATTTCGACTTTATTCACGAAATTTCGACTTTATTCACAAAATTTCGACGTTATTCACGAAATTTCATCTTTATTCACGAAATTTCAACTTTTTTCACAAAACTTCAACTTTATTCACAAAATTTCGACTTTATTCACGAAATTTCGACTTTATTCACGAAATTTCAACTTTATTCACGAAATTTCGACTTTTTCACGAAATTGTATTTCAACATTATTCTGGACATTTCGACTTTATTCACAAAATTTCGACTTTATTCACAAAATTTCGACTTTATTCACAAAATTTCGTCTTTATTCACGAAATTTCGACTTTATTCACGAAATTTCGACTTTATTCACAAAATTTCCACTTCATTCACAAAATTTTGACTTTTTTCACGAAATTGTAATTCAACATTATTCTGGACATTTCGACTTTATTCACAAAATTTCGACTTTATTCACAAAATTTCGTCTTTATTCACGAAATTTCGACTTTATTCACAAAATTTTGACTTTATTCACGAAATTTCAACTTTATTCACGAAATTTCCACTTTATTCACAAAATTTCGACTTTATTCACGAAATTTCAACTTTATTCACAAAATTTCCACTTTTTTCACGAAATTGTATTTAAACATTATTCTGGACATTTTGACTTTATTCACAAAATTTCGACTTTATTCACAAAATTTCGACTTTATTCACAAAATTTCCGGGTCCTAGTCTAGACCTGGTCCTGACCCGGTCCTGACCCTGTCCTGACCCGGTCCTGTCCCGGTCCTGTCCCGGTCCTGACCTGGTCCTGTCCCGGTCCTGACCCGGTCCTGACCCGGTCCTGACCCGGTCCTGACCCGGTCCTGTCCCGGTCCTGACCCGGTCCCCCCGGTCCTGCTGTCCCGTCCCCAGGCCTGAAGACCATCGTGGGCGCGCTGATCCAGTCGGTGAAGAAGCTGGCGGACGTGATGATCCTGACCGTGTTCTGCCTGAGCGTGTTCGCGCTGATCGGCCTGCAGCTCTTCATGGGGAACCTGCGGCAGAAGTGCGTCCGCAGCACCGCGCTCTGCGCTAACGCTAGCCTGCCGGCTAACGCCTCCTTCTACTGCAACAACAAGACCTGGAGCTCCGTCAGGGACTTCCTGCAGGACGAAGGTGAGCGTCTACGCTAGGTCTATTAGCTCCGTCAGGGACTTCCTGCAGGACGAAGGTGAGCGGCTACGCCGGGGCTACTAGTCCTGGTGTCAGCTCTCCTAGTCCTGGTTTCAGTTCTACTAGTCCTGGTTTCAGCTCTCCTAGTCCTGGTTTCAGTTCTACTAGTCCTGGTTTCAGTTCTACTAGTCCTGGTTTCAGTTCTACTAGTCCTGGTTTCAGTTCTACTAGTCCTGGTTTCAGTTCTACTAGTCCTGGTTTCAGTTCTACTAGTCCTGGTTTCAGTTCTACTAGTCCTGGTTTCAGTTCTACTAGTCCTGGTTTCAGCTCTCCTAGTCCTGGTTTCAGTTCTACTAGTCCTGGTTTCAGTTCTACTAGTCCTGTTTTCACATATTGTGTCAGTAGCATCTGAAATTAGCATATTAGCACATATTTGACCAGATTGAATTTTGGGTAACACAAGTTAGAATCATAGATTAGCATAAGCTTAGCATGCTAAGCTAAAATTGGTAACTTCCTGAGGTGGGCGTGTCCCAGTTAGCTTCAGGCTAGCTACTTTTGTTTTTTTTGTTTGCACACATTAATGGTTAATGCCATGCTGGTAAGAACCTAAGGCATATATATGTGCATTGTGAATACATTTATATACGCATACACATACATATATATACACTATATACACAATGTGTGGCTATGTGTGTGTGTGTGTGTGTGTGTGTGCGTGTGTGTGTGTGTGTGTGTGTGTATGTGTATGTGTGTGTGTGTGTGTGTGAGTGTGAGTGTGTGTGTGTGTGTGTGTGTGTGGCTATGTGTGTGGCTATGTGTGTGTGTGTGTGTGTGTGTGTGTGTGTGTGTATGTGTATGTGTGTGTGTGTGTGTGTGTGTGTGTGAGTGTGAGTGTGTGTGTGTGTGTGTGTGTGTGGCTATGTGTGTGGCTATGTGTGTGTGTGTGTGTGTGTGTGTGTGTGGCTATGTGTGTGTGTGTGTGTGTGTGTGTATGTGTATGTGTGTGTGTGTGTGTGTGTGTGTGTGTGTGTGAGAGTGTGAGTCTGTGTGTGTGTGTGTGTGTGTGTGTGTGTGTGTGTGCGTGTGCGTGTGCGTGTGCGTGCGTGTGTGTATGTGTATGTGTATGCGTATGTGTATGTGTATGTGTGTGTGTGTGTGTGTGTGTGTGTGTGTGTGTGTGTGTGTGTGTGTGTGTGTGTGTGTGTGTGTGACATCCGACAACGGAGGGCCCCAGACGCATCCCATTCATCCATCCGATTCCTATAATAATAATGGTAAAATATACTAACAATAATAATAATAATAATAATAATAATAATAATAATAATAATAATAATAATAATAATAATAACACTAATATTGATAACCATCTTTGAATGATAATAATATGAATAAATTATTACATTTTGTTGTCCTGCCTGCCCGGCCAGCTACTTTTTACCAACAGTAGGATGAAGAGAGGCTTAGTTTGTGATGTCACAGGACGCTGGTCCAGCTCTTCTTCTACGGCCTGAAAGCTTGGCGGCCATCTTTGTTCGTGACCTCAGGGCTCCGGCGCCTTAACAACCGCTAATGATGCTACTGCTTTGTTTGCTATCTGTTAAACATGTTCAAATTAATTGTTTTTATTCGATGATACTTCATTTTTAGCTATTTAGTTATTTACCTTTTTTAGCCTGTTTTGTTGCCGTAGTGATCCGTTTTATTATAAATGGTGGCATCCACAGTGATCTCAAACAAACATTACACACATATTTTCACCCCTTCCAAACCCCTCGGACCTAAGCATTCCATGAAAACAATTAATATTAATAATTAATAATAAGAAAAACAGAAAAAAATGATAATACAACGATAAAAAACAAACAAAAAAGGACAAAATAAACAAAGCAAAGGCAAAACATAATAATATCAAAAACTGGAACTGGAAGGATAGCTGCAACAAGGTAGTTTATATCAATTTTAAATACATCTTTCAATTTTGGCTTTAATTCAATAATTTAATTCAATAAATAAAAAAATAAAAAATAAAAAATATTAAAAAAATGTATATATATATAAATAATTCAATAATTTTTGAATTAGCTGTTTTTAGTTATTTACCTTTTTTAGCCTGTTTTGCTGTGGTGATCCGTGCTTCTGCACATGTGACCGTAGCGTTTGTCTCAGCAGAACTGGACCAGTTCAGTCTGATTTAGTAGCATGGTATTTATGAAATACTACGAGGTTTTTGTTCTCAGCATACGGCAGAAACAGAGTCAGCATCATTTAAATGATTTATCTGTGCAGGATTGTGCTCCTGCTGTTAGCAGTTTGAGTAATCTGGAGTAAAAGCGTGGCTGCGTCGCTGCAGCTGCACATCCAGGTGCCGTCTGACTTTACAGGGAACAGGTTTGTCGGGACATGCGGCGTTTGCTAATGTACCTTCTATTTATTCATTTCCAGTTTGCTTTGCCATCCATCACGTAAAGCAAACGTCCCTCGCCGGCTCCGGCATCGACCTCTAAAAGCTGCCGTGAAACCTGAGAGCCGTTAGCGCGGCCTTTAGCTCGGCCTTGGGCTCGGCTCGGCGGGACCAGCGCAGATCGATGTTCTCATGCTTTCCCATCATGCCGTTTGTCCCGTGTCTTCGGAGACGGCAGGCGTCCACCCCCCACCCAAACACACATGAACACCAGAGCTAGAAGCTGATTGGCTCAGCAGCTTCCGCTGGCCGGAGCCATAAGAGTCACGGACGTCTGTGACTACGTTTACATGCAGTCAACATTCAGGTTATTGCTAATATTCTGGTTCCTGAAACATTGGGAATATTCCGTTTACATGGTAATTAATCATTCAGGATATCTGGATCAAACCAGCGACGCACGGAGAACATGATGACACCATTACCGTCATTTCTGCTTCTTCTTCCTGTATCCAAATTCAAAACAAATGCTGCTTCAGCAACTTTTCTCTCACCTTCTTGTAAATCTTCTATCCCGGTACTTTCTACCGTCTAAAAATGCAGAAATGTTCATATCCTTCATTCCATTTATGAAGTGATTAGTCTATAATAGAAGTAAATGCCCAAAGCTAACCAGGTAGTTAGTAGTAGTAAATGCCTAAACCTAACCAGGTAGTTAGTAGTAGTAAATGCCTAAACATAACCAGGTAGTTAGTAGCAGTAAATGCCTAAACATAACCAGGTAGTTAGTAGTAGTAAATGCCTAAACATAACCCGGTAGTTAGTAGTAGTAAATGCCTAAACATAACCAGGTAGTTAGTAGTAGTAAATGCCTAAACATAACCAGGTAGTTAGTAGTAGTAAATGCCTAAACATAACCAGGTAGTTAGTAGTAGTAAATGCCTAAACATAACCAGGTAGTTAGTAGTAGTAAATGCCTAAACATAACCAGGTAGTTAGTAGTAGTAGTAAATGCCTAAACATAACCAGGTAGTTAGTAGTAGTAAATGCCTAAACATAACCAGGTAGTTAGTAGCAGTAAATGCCTAAACATAACCAGGTAGTTAGTAGCAGTAAATGCCTAAACATAACCAGGTAGTTAGTAGTAGGCTAGTAATAGTAGTACTAAAAGCTTAAACCTAACGAGGTAGTTAGTAGTAGCAGTGCTAGTACTAAATGCCTAAACCTAGCCAGGTATTTAGTTAGGCCCTCCAGAAAAACGCGATTACGCGATCGCATAATTCATTGCATAATCAGCCAAATGGCGCAGATTACGCGGGGATACATTTATTCCTGAAAGGGCGCATATTTCCCGCGATGATCGCATATGTCCGCGCTGAATATGCGAATTATGCGGGGCTCACTTGATTTCACCGCATCATCGCCGCACATTTTCGCATAAAGTTTGGAAAAAGGGGGGAGTTTTGTGAGTGACATGTCGGGACGCCCGGTCGCGACGTGCGGGACCCGCCCGGGACCTCCGCACCCCTCGCAGAAACCGCCACCCCCAAACAGCAGCTCTCACTCGCGGGGGTGAGAGGAAAAAGGGAGTGCCGTCTCCGCCGAGCCCCCCGCTTGCACGGTGGGCGAGGCTGCCGGTGAACTCAGGATCTGCGCTGCCCGCGCACCACTGCGCCCGCGAAGGCCGGCGGAGGCGGAGCTCCCATCCACTTGGGGATCTTGGCGGCGGACGCGTGGGGTGACGGAGCTCCGGCTCGTCCCCTCGCCGTGTCGGTGCGCCCGGCAATCACCCGAGCTGAGCCGCGGGCTGGAGGGAGAGAGACGGACCTCCGCCCCTCTCCTCTCCACCTGCGCTCTCCTTTTTTTTTCGCCTACGACCTCAGATCAGACGAGACAGCCCGCTGAATTTAAGAGGGAAGAGCTCAGCGCCGAATCCGCAACTTATTGCATATTTCGCATATTTTGCAACTTTCCGCATATTCCGCAACTTCCAGCATATTCCGCAATTTCACCGCATAAAAGCACATAAAAAACCCGCACATTTAATCGCAGAATCAAGGATTTTAGCCTGCAGAATCAAGGATTTTAGCCCGCATAATCAATGATTTTAGCCCGCAGAATCAAGGATTTTAGCCCGCAGAATCAAGGATTTTAGCCCGCAGAATCAAGGATTTTAGCCCGCAGAATCAAGGATTTTAGCCCGCATAATCAATGATTTTAGCCCGCAGAATCAAGGATTTTAGCCCGCAGAATCAATGATTTTAGCCCGCATAATCAATGATTTTAGCCCGCAGAATCAATGATTTTAGCCCGCAGAATCAAGGATTTTAGCCCGCAGAATCAAGGATTTTAGCCCGCATAATCAATGATTTTAGCCCGCATAATCAATGATTTTAGCCCGCAGAATCAATGATTTTAGCCCGCATAATCAATGATTTTAGCCCGCAGAATCAAGGATTTTAGCCCGCAGAATCAAGGATTTTAGCCCGCAGAATCAAGGATTTTAGCCCGCATAATCAAGGATTTTAGCCCGCAGAATCAATGATTTTAGCCCGCAGAATCAAGGATTTTAGCCCGCATAATCAATGATTTTAGCCCGCAGAATCAAGGATTTTAGCCCGCATAATCAATGATTTTAGCCCGCAGAATCAAGGATTTTAGCCCGCAGAATCAAGGATTTTAGCCCGCATAATCAAGGATTTTAGCCCGCAGAATCAATGATTTTAGCCCGCAGAATCAAGGATTTTAGCCCGCATAATCAATGATTTTAGCCCGCAGAATTAAGGATTTTAGCTCGCGTTTTTCTGGAGGGTCTATTTAGTAGGAATAGTACATGCCTAAACCATCTCAAGGAAAAAGAGGAAATTGAGTCCCAGGACACAAGTCTTTATTTCTGATTACGTTTTGTGTCTGTTAACAAGGTCAAAGGTCAAGTAAAATGTATTTATGTAGCACATTTAACTCCTTTTATTTTCTAAATCAATCCCACGATGACATGGAAGGATGGATGACTAGCTACGAGCTTTGGGTGGATCCAGCCTTTATTCACCGCTAAAGTGACGGGTTCCTGAATAAAAGTAACAGACATTAATGTGAGTTCAGCGTGAACTGATTTATGGTTGTATTCTCTCTAAACTACGTATGAGGAGGTAAAGCTCGGCCTCCAGCCGCTCCGCGTAAACGAATCCCGGCTCTGATGGATGGGGGTTGGGTAAAGACGTTAGCTCAGCAGATTAGCCGCTGACGGCTATCGCTGCGTCGCTGCGTCGCCAGGGAGCAGATTAAAAGTGTCTCCGTCTAATTCACTTTGACCAATAACTCTCCCTGTCGTTGCTGTCAGACCTGCAGATTTTCCTCGTGTAAATTCACCGCTGGACGAAGGGGTTTGTTACGGCTCTGGAGTTTTAAAAGGAATTAGATAAAACCGCTCGCCTGCCGCCCCGCTGAGACAATTCTCTTAATTTCTGCAGCGCTGCAAAGTCTCAGAAGCACATTAGTTGTGCAAATGTTTTTAT
>NC_084608.1:36451266-36488766 GCF_033807715.1 Cololabis saira
TTCTCGTAATATTATGACTTTATTCTGGTAATACATTTTTCGGACCTGGGGGACCTGGGAGGACCTGGAGGACCTGGGGGACCTGGGGGACCTGGGGGACCTGGGAGACCTGGGGACCTGGGAGGAGCTGGGAGGTCCTGGGAGGACCTGGGAGACCTGGGAGGACCTGGGGGACCTGGGAGGACCTGGGAGGACCTGGGAGGACCTGGGAGACCTGGAGGTCCTGTGAGGACCTGGGAGGACCTGGAGGACCTGGAGGACCTGGGAGGACCTGGGAGGACCTGGGAGGACCTGGGAGGACCTGGGGGACCTGGGAGGACCTGGGGGACCTGGGAGGACCTGGGGGACCTGGGAGGACCTGGGAGGACCAGGGAGGACCTGGAGGACCTGGAGGACCTGGGAGGACCTGGGAGGACCTGGGAGGACCTGGAGGACCTGGGAGGACCTGGGAGGTCCTGGGAGGATCTGGGAGGACCTGGGAGGACCTGGGGGACCTGGAGGACCTGGGGGACCTGGGAGGACCTGGGAGGACCAGGGAGGACCTGGAGGACCTGGAGGACCTGGGAGGACCTGGGAGGACCTGGGAGGACCTGGGGGACCTGGGAGGTCCTTGGAGGACCTGGAGGACCTGGGGGACCTGGGAGGACCTGGAGGACCTGGGAGGACCTGGGAGGACCTGGAGGACCTGGAGGACCTGGGAGGTCCTTGGAGGACCTGGAGGACCTGGGGGGACCTGGAGGACCTGGGAGGACCTGGGAGGTCCTGGGGGACCTGGGAGGACCTGGGAGGACCTGGGGGACCTGGAGGACCTGGAGGACCTGGGAGGTCCTGGGGGGACCTGGGAGGACCTGTGAGGACCTGGGGGACCTGTGAGGACCTGGGGGACCTGGGAGGACCTGGGGGACCTGGGAGGACCTGGGAGGACCTGGGAGGACCTGGGAGGACCAGGGAGGACCTGGGAGGACCTGGGAGGACCTGGGAGGACATGGGAGGACCTGGGAGGTCCTGGGAGGACCTGGGAGACCTGGGAGGACCTGGGAGGACCCGGGAGGACCTGGGAGGACCTGAGGGACCTGGGAGGACCTGGGAGGTCCTGGGAGGTCCTGGGAGGACCTGGGGGACCTGGGAGGACCTGGGGGACCTGGGAGGACCTGGAGGACCTGGAGGACCTGGGAGGACCTGGGAGGACCAGGGAGGACCTGGAGGACCTGGGAGGACCTGGGAGGACCTGGGAGGACCAGGGGGACCTGGGAGGACCTGGGGGACCTGGGAGGTCCTGGGAGGACCTGGGAGACCTGGGAGGTCCTGGGAGGACCTGTGAGGACCTGGGAGACCTGGAGGACCTGGAGGACCTGGGAGGACCTGGGAGGACCAGGGAGGACCTGGAGGACCTGGGAGGACCTGGGAGGTCCTGGGAGACCTGGGAGGACCTGGGAGGACCTGGGAGGACCTGGGAGACCTGGGAGGACCTGGGAGGACCTGGGAGACCTGGGGGACCTGGGAGACCTGGAGGACCTGGGGGACCTGGGGGACCTGGGAGGACCTGGGAGGACCTGGGGGACCTGGGAGGACCTGGGAGGACCTGGGAGGACCTGGAGGACCTGGGAGGACCTGGAGGACCTGGAGGACCTGGGAGGACCTGGGAGGACCTGGGAGGACCTGGGAGGACCTGGGGGGACCTACAGGTTTCTCCAGTCTACATTCAGTTGTTCATTACTCTAAAATATATGTTTTCTTTTCCAGACAACTTCTACAAGGTGGAGGGATCCAAGGACGCCTTGATCTGTGGGAACAGCAGCGACGCAGGGTGAGTGAGTCAAACTCCGTCGTTGGAATGTTTGATATTTTACCGTTCACGATAAACCGTCAAAAAAATCCCCACGGTAAGAATTTGTATCTCACGGTAAAAATGATAAATTCCTGTTGATGACGTTTTTGTGTAAATCTGATTTATGGATGGAAGGAAGGAAGGAAGGAAGGAAGGAAGGAAGGAAGGAAGGAAGGAAGGAAGGAAGGAAGGAAGAAGGAAGGAAGGAAGGAAGGAAGGAAGGAAGGAAGGAAATGAGCGAGAAAGAAAGAAAGAAAGAAAGAAAGAAAGAAGGAAAGAAAGAAAGAAAGAAAGAAAGAAAAAGAAAGAAAGAAAGAAAGAAAAATTCCCGTCGACGACATTTTTGTATTGGTGTTTTTTAATCGTTATCAGGATAAATGCCAGAAATTATCGTGATACATTTTTTAGTCCATACCGCCCATCCCTAGTCCGTCGTTGGTCCACAAACATGTTGGTCCACCTCTGTCGTTGGATGAAGTGTGTGTAGTGGTTGTGTAGAGGTTGTGTAGTGGTTGTGTAGAGGTTGTGTAGTGGTTGTGTAGTGGTTGTGTTTAAGGTTGTGTAGTGGTTGTGTTTAAGGTTGTGTAGTGGTTGTGTTTAAGGTTGTGTAGAGGTTGTGTTTAAGGTTGTGTAGTGGTTGTGTTTAAGGTTGTGTAGTGGTTGTGTTTAAGGTTGTGTAGTGGTTGTGTTAAGGTTGTGTTTAAGGTTGTGTAGTGGTTGTGTAGTGGTTGTGTTTAAGGTTGTGTAGTGGTTGTGTTTAAGGTTGTGTAGTGGTTTTGTAGTGGTTGTGTTTAAGGTTGTGTAGTGGTTGTGTAGTGATTGTGTAGTGGTTGTGTTTAAGGTTGTGTAGTGGTTGTGTTTAAGGTTGTGTAGTGGTTGTGTAGTGGTTGTGTTTAAGGTTGTGTAGTGTTGTGTTTAAGGTTGTGTAGAGGTTGTGTAGAGGTTGTGTTTAAGGTTGTGTAGTGGTTGTGTTTAAGGTTGTGTAGTGGTTGTGTTTAAGGTTGTGTAGTGGTTGTGTTTAAGGTTGTGTAGTGGTTGTGTTTAAGGTTGTGTAGTGGTTTTGTAGTGGTTGTGTTTAAGGTTGTGTAGTGGTTGTGTAGTGATTGTGTAGTGGTTGTGTAGTGGTTGTGTAGTGGTTGTGTTTAAGGTTGTGTAGTGGTTGTGTAGTGGTTGTGTAGTGGTTGTGTTTAAGGTTGTGTAGTGGTTGTGTAGTGGTTGTGTTTAAGGTTGTGTAGTGGTTGTGTTTAAGGTTGTGTAGTGGTTGTGTAGTGGTTGTGTAGAGGTTGTGTAGTGGTTGTGTTAAGGTTGTGTAGTGGTTGTGTAGTGGTTGTGTAGTGGTTGTGTAGTGGTTGTGTAGTGGTTGTATAGTGGTTGTGTTTAAGGTTGTGTAGTGGTTGTGTAGTGGTTGTGTAGTGGTTGTGTTTAAGGTTGTGTAGTGGTTGTGTAGTGGTTGTGTAGTGGTTGTGTAGTGGTTGTGTAGTGGTTGTGTTTAAGGTTGTGTAGTGGTTGTGTAGTGGTTGTGTAGTGGTTGTGTTTAAGGTTGTGTAGTGGTTGTGTAGTGGTTGTGTTTAAGGTTGTGTAGTGGTTGTGTAGTGGTTGTGTTTAAGGTTGTGTAGTGGTTGTGTTTAAGGTTGTGTAGTGGTTGTGTAGTGGTTGTGTAGAGGTTGTGTAATGGTTGTGTAGTGGTTGTGTTTAAGGTTGTGTAGTGGTTGTGTTTAAGGTTGTGTAGTGGTTGTGTAGTGGTTGTGTAGTGGTTGTGTTTAAGGTTGTGTAGTGGTTGTGTAGTGGTTGTGTAGTGGTTGTGTAGTGGTTGTGTTTAAGGTTGTGTAGTGGTTGTGTTTAAGGTTGTGTAGTGGTTGTGTAGTGGTTGTGTAGTGGTTGTGTAGTGGTTGTGTAGTGGTTGTGTAGTGGTTGTGTTTAAGGTTGTGTAGTGGTTGTGTTTAAGGTTGTGTAGTGATTGTGTAGTGGTTGTGTAGTGGTTGTGTTTAAGGTTGTGTAGTGGTTGTGTTTAAGGTTGTGTAGTGGTTGTGTAGTGGTTGTGTAGTGGTTGTGTTTAAGGTTGTGTAGTGGTTGTGTTTAAGGTTGTGTAGTGGTTGTGTAGTGGTTGTGTTTAGAGTTGTGTAGTGGTTGTGTTTAGGGTTGTGTAGTGGTTTGAGGTGTTTATGGTTAATTTGAACGATGTCTCTACGATAAAGTTCGGCGGAGCAATAAGCGTCCGAATTTTCACCTTTTTTTTTTGCTTTTTGACATCTAGCGTTGCCACGGTAACAGTTTTGACTGAGAACAGTAATGCCCATCGAGGCACGATGGAGACGCATCCAACGATGTATGCCATGCTTGGCTGCAACGTTGTGGTTCGGGCCGTATTAACGGACGAAAAAGCGTGCGGAATAATAAGAAGAAAAGGGAAACCTTTTCTGTATACTAATATATCTCCTTCATTTTCTTGTTTTCCCCATTTTTTTGGGTGTGTTTTATTTTTTGGAGATTTTTTTCTTCCATATCAGAGCGGGGTCATGCTGTACACCCGATTTCTGCGATTTTAGCTTTCTAGCAAAATGCTAACAACATTGCTCTTTGGGCCGTTTTGGACATTGACCATAATAATAATAATAACTAAAGTCGTGGGTGCGTGTCGCTGCCAGGTCCTGCAGGGTTCTGTGTTTGCAGCAGATGTTTCCTGTTGCTCGGTTAGGTGGGTGTTTGTGATCCAGCTGAGACTTGGTGAGTCAGCGGTTTAGATCAGCTGAGAAAACGGCCGCAGGGCTGCGGTGACGGCGGTGCTGATCCGAGTTGTTTACTCCCGGTGCGGGTTTGAGTCGGACGCCTTGGGCGGCAGGTCGAGTTAAACCCGCGCTGACACCAACGCTGACACCAACGCTGACTCCAACGCTGATACAAACCTGCCGCCTCGGCAGGAGGAAGGTGGCGCCGGTGCTCCGCCGGTCCGGTGAGTCCGGTGAGTCCGGTGATAGTCCATGGGCCAGAACCCAAAATTTCATTTGTCAGTACCACTCAGAACGCAGCTCCCGAGGCTCCGGCCTGCAAACATGCACAAAAGAGAAAAAAGGGGGGCCGGCACAAGAAACTACAGGAACGATGGACGAAAATGATAGCTATGAGATATTTATAATAAATAAAAATGGTAATGGAGAAGAGAGGAAGGGAAGAGGAGAGGAGAAGAAGGGTGAGAGGCACCGCCCAGCGGATCATGTCGGTGCCCCCCTGCAGCATAGGCCTATAGCAGCATATCTACCGCCAAGCTATATTTGAGACTAACTATTATAGTCTTGTTCTATAGCTGCAAATATGACTACTGACTCTAACACACTAGAGTTTACACTACCTAGAGATTTACCAACACCAGCTAGAGGTTTACTAAACACTAACTATAGGCTTTACTAAACAGAAAGGTTTTAAGTTTAGTTTTAAAGGTGGAGGTGGTGTCAGCCTCCTTAACCCAGATTGGAAGTTGGTTCCAAAGTAATGGTGCCTGATAGCAGAATGCCCAACCTCCAAATCTACATTTACATACTCTAGGAACTACGAGTAAACCTGCACTCTGAGAACAGAGAGCTCTGACAGGAACATAAGGCACTATGAAATCTTGTAAATACTGCGGAGCTGAGCCGTTTTGGGCTTTATACGCAAGTAATACAATTTTAAATTGTTTCACTATATTGTCTTTGGTATCATTTTAAAGGGCACCTTTTAAGCAATCAATCAAGCTAAGATGTGAATCTTTCTGACCAACATAGAGGTCAAAGTAGCTCTTTAAACTATAAACAATACACATTTTTACACCAGTTTCGCCTAAATGATATATTATCTTTTAGCCCTGTGTCATCTAGGAACAACAGAGACATAAAATACAAAAACTGGAATACTCACAGGACCATAAGGATTCAGGAAATGTATAATATACCCATAATATATTGTTGTTACCGGTCATTGTGAGCCTTAAACTAGAAGAGCATCATTAGGCTCCTATGAAACTATAGAGTCCGGTGAGTCCGCCGGTCCGGTGAGTCCGGTGAGTCCGGTGAGTCCATTTTCCGGTTCAGAAAGTGTTCTTCCAGCTAACAGAGTTTGGTTCCGACCTGGAGGTCGGTTGTTTCCTCCAGCCATCACCTCGGCTCTGCAGCAGCGTTGCTGCTGACGTTGAGCTGAGATTCAGGGCGACAGCCGCCGCCGCTAACGAGAGATGCTAACGAGAGATGCTAACGAGCAGCTCTCGGCCTCAGAGGTCAGAGGTCAGAGGTCACCGGGGAGAAGCTGTTTCTGCCCCGGAGGAAGTGATACGAGGAGATGCTCGTCCTGTCAGATTATTATTTTTACCTTTTCAGACGTAATTAAATCAGTTCCAGTCACAGATTTACTGAAGCCGGCGTTTGAAAACAAATCAACAGAAATACATTTGAAGACGTTTCCAAAACCCTCAAAGACAGTAATTCCCAGGTTTAACTGATTTCAGCTGGTTTTTCCTCCTGAAGCCCAGGCGAGGAGGCGGTGGTGGGGGAGGTTTTAAAAAGGTTGATGGCAGGATGTGAATGTGTGAAACTGGAGGTCCAGGTTTGTTTAGAGTGTTTACTTGATAAACTGCACCAGAACCTGAATATTACTTTACATAATAAAGGTCAAGCATCATCGCCTCCATTACACAGATCCCTGGGGGGCGGGGGGGCAGGTCTGGGCTGGGAGGTCACATGGTGCGTCACATGCTGCGTCACATGGTGGGTCACATGGTTAGTCACATGGTTAGTCACATGGTTAGTCACATGGTTAGTCACATGCGTCCGGGGGAGGCGACGGCCTCGGGGGGGGACTTAGAGGCAGCTGTTTTCTTCAGGTCCATGTGACCAGACCAGAGATGTAACATTGCTGGAACATTTCAGGAAAATTGGCGTAACATTGATGTAACATTGATGTAACATTGCTGAAACATTTCAGAAACATTGCTGGAACATTGGCGTAACATTGCTGGAACATTTCAGGAAAATTGGCGTAACATTGCTGGAACATTGATGTAACATTGATGTAACATTGCTGAAACATTTCAGAAACATTGCTGGAACATTGGCGTAACATTGCTGGAACATTTCAGGAAAATTGGCGTAACATTGCTGGAACATTGGTGTAACATTGCTTGAACATTGGCGTAATATTGCTGGAACATTGCTGGAACATTGGCGTAACATTGATGTAACTTTTCAGGAACATTGCTGGAACATTGGTGTAACATTGCTGGTACATTGATGGGACATTTCAAAAACATTGCTGGAAATTTCAGGAAAATTGGCGTAACATTGCTGGAACATTTGTGTAACATTGGCGTAACATTTCAGGAAAATTGGTGTAACATTGGTGTAACATTTCAGGAAAATTGGTGTAACATTGGTGTAACATTGGTGTAACATTTCAGAAACATTGCTGGAACATTGCTGGAACATTGGCGTAACATTGATGTAACATTTCAGAAACATTGCTGGAACATTGGCATAACATTGCTGGAACATTGGCGTAACATTGCTTGAACATTGGCGTAACATTGGTGTAACATTTCAGGAAAATTGGTGTAACATTGGTGTAACATTGATGTAACATTTCAGAAACATTGCTGAAACATTGCTGGAACATTGGCGTAACATTGATGTAACATTTCAGAAACATTGCTGGAACATTGATGGGACATTTCAAAAACATTGCTGGAAATTTCAGGAAAATTGGCGTAACATTGCTGTAACATTGGTGTAACATTGGTGTAACATTTCAGGAAAATTGGTGTAACATTGGTGTAACATTGGTGTAACATTTCAGAAACATTGCTGGAACATTGCTGGAACATTGGCGTAACATCGATGTAACATTTCAGGAAAATTGGTGTAACATTGGTGTAACATTGATGTAACATTTCAGAAACATTGCTGAAACATTGCTGGAACATTGGCGTAACATTGCTGGAACATTGCTGGAACATTGCTGGAACATTGCTGGAACATTGATGGGACATTTCAAAAACATTGCTGGAAATTTCAGGAAAATTGGCGTAACATTGCTGGAACATAGATGTAACATTGGGGTAACATTGATGCAACATTGGTGTAATATTGATGTGACATTTCAGAAACATTGCTGGAACATTGGTGTAACATTGCTGGAACATTGGTGTAACATTGCTGGAACATTGGTGTAACATTGCTGGAACATTGGTGTAACATTGCTGGAACATTGGCGTAACATTGACGTAACATTGCTGAACATTTCAGGAACAGCAGAATCAGCAGAAGACTGATTTGGAAGAGTTTCCAGAAGAAACATCTCCCGTCTGTAAAGAACGTGGAAACGTGACTGAGGTTCACTAACTGAGTCGGTGTTGACTGAACTTTATAAATATTTCTTCTGCATTTTTCCTTGAGACCCCTCAACTAGAGTCTTTGGTTTGTGCCTCTGGTACCCGACGTCTGCAGTTCTATACCAAACCTGGAATGTATCATCCTGGAACCAGCGTTTATTCCTCCGTGAAGCGACAAGCAGCTAGCGGAGGAGCTAGCGGAGGAGCTAGAGGAGGAGCTAGCGGAGGAGCTAGCGGAGGAGCTAGCGGAGGAGCTATAATCCTGGTTGACCTGCTTCTCCTGCAGGACTCTGCTGTCACCAGAGACGTATAGACCTGAGGCCGGGGGGAGGGGGAGGGGTTCCAGGAACCCGCTGATATCCATCACTCCATTATCCCGTCGTCATGACGACGCGTTCATGAAATTAGCTTAGCGCTGTCGTCGCGCTGGAGCAGCGGTGGTTTGAAACACATGATGTTATGATGTTAGCAGCTGATCAATAACTCAATAACTCATCTGTGGTGTCTGTAACACTTCCTGTGTGTGTGTGTGTGTGTGTGTGTGTGTGTGTGTGTGTGTGTGTGTGTGTGTGTGTGTGTGTGTGTGTGTGTGTGTAATACATGCATTTAAATGACTTATTTTTAATTTCTCAGTCTGATAAATGCTGTTTTCCTCAGTAATAACTCATAACTACATATAAAATATAGTTTTTAACATTTATTACTGTGGAAGAAGTTGGATCCACGTCCACAGCAGAGTCCAACATGTGGACCAACATGTGGTCCTGGACCTCATGTGGTCCAGGACCTCATGTTGGACTCTGCTGTGGTCCTGCAGCTCCAGAAGAACAAGAACCAGGCTGGTGTTTGTGGTTATCAGCTGCTGCTGCTGCTGCTGCTACATTCCCTCCTCAGGACCTTTAGCCTTGAGCTGTGGACAGACGGCTAACGGTTCTGGTTCTGTTTTTAATCCAGCACTGATTAGCTAGCTGCTGGTTTCTGTTGGGGTCAGTTCTGGACCTGAGGAAGTGTAAACATACGGGGGGAAGTGGTTCCCCTCCAGACTGCAGGTTTAAGCTTGGATTAAGGTTTTGCGCTAAACCAACGCAGAGCCTACGCCGTTGCCGTGACACCGTTGCCGTGACACCGTTGCCGTGACGCCGTTGCCATGTTGCCGTAACGCCGTTGCCGTGACGCCGTTGCCGTGACGCCGTTGCCATGTTGCCGTAACGCCGTTGCCGTGACGCCGTTGTCGCGACGCCGTTGCAGCGACGCCGTTGCAGCGACGCCGTTGCAGCGACGCCGTTGCCGCGACGCCGTTGTCGCGACGCCGTTGTCGCGACGCCGTTGTCGCGACGCCGTTGTCGCGACGCCGTTGCCGCGACGCCGTTGCCGCGACGCCGTTGCCGCGATGCCGTTGCCACGACGCCGTTGCCGTGACGCCATTGCCGTGACGCCATTACCGTGACGCTGTTGCCGTGACGCCGTTGCCGCGACGCCGTTGCCGCGACGCCGTTGCCGCGACGCCGTTGCCGCGACGCCGTTACCGTGACGCCGTTGCCGTGACGCCGTTGCAGCGACGCTGTTGCAGTGACGCTGTTGCCGTGACGCTGTTGCAGCGACGCTGTTGTCGCGACGCCCTTGCCGCAACGCCGTTGTCGCGACAACGGCGTCGCAACGCCGTTGCCGTGACGCTGTTGCAGCGACGCCATCGTGAACCCTCCGGACTTCTAACAATATATCAAATATGGTAGATATCGTGTATCGTGTATATTTAATAGTATTAAATCGTGAGTTACCCGTATCGTCCCAGCCCTACTGGACAAGGTGCATGCTGGGACGGAGTAACGTTGTTGAACATTTCAGGAACATTGTTGGAACATTTCTGAACATGAGACGTGGACAGAGAGCATGCTGGGACGTGGACAGGAACAGGTGCATGCTGGGACATGGACAGGAACAGGTGCATGCTGGGACATGGACAGGAACAGGTGCAGTCTGGGACGTGGACAGAGAGCATGCTGGGACGTGGACGTGTCCCTCAAGTGGCCAGCGGGGCGAACACAGACGACTTGTGACACCTGAAGACGGCGGGACAAACATCGAGAAGACACTCGACCTTCTCTCTCGCCCACGAATACTCGAACCGACAACCAGCTGACGGACGGACCAGACACACGCACTGCATTCTGGGTAATCCTGGAAGGCTGCGAGGCGTCTGACCAGCGGGTGATCTGGTCCAGTTCAAACCTGAACCTGGACTGTTTTCACGTCCCTCCGTTGTTTTGAGGCTGCCATGTTGTCACCTTAAATCCCCTTTTCTGGATTCACCTGCGCAAAGGTCAAAGGTCAATGAGCTTAACAATCCATGTTTGCTCCAGTAATTGAATAATCAAAACAACAAGGGTGCCCATATTTATGGACCTGCCTACTTATGTTTGAGTAAACTTTATGGGTGGATGAGTTGGTGAGTGGATGGAAATCAGAATCAGAATCAGAATCATCTTTATTGGCCAGGTTCGAACATCGTCCAACAAGGAATTTGACTCCGGTAGTTTCGCTCTCTATGGTAAAGGTAACAATAAACAAATAAACAATAGACAAATGTGGAATTTCCATGTACAGTATAAACATTTTAAAGGTGCAGCAGTTTGAGGTAGTGAGAATAAGTATGACCTATTTACAATTTTAACAGTCAAAATTATGCAAAAAATACAAGAAAAAAAAAATATACAAAGGAAATAAAAAAGTGAGAGGTGCAGCAGAGTGAGGCAGACATGATTATTAAAGAGGGTGCTGGATGATTTATTTATTTTTGCACGTGTTTGGTTACTCTGAGACTGTTATTTGTGGGAGTTCATCAGAGCAACCGCTTGCGGGAAGAAACTGTCTTTGTGTCTGGAGGTTTTGGCGCACAAAGCTCTGTAGCGCCGTCCAGAGGGGAGGAGTTGGAACAGACAGTGTCCCGGGTGTGAGGGGTCTGGTCCTGGTCCTGGTCCTGGTCCTGGTCCTGGTACTGGTCCTGGTCCCGGGTGTGAGGGGTCTGCAGAGATTCAACCTGCCCGTTTCCTGGTCCTGGACCGGTACAGGTCGTCGATAGATGGGAGGTTAGTCCCAACTATCCTCTCTGCAGTCCTGATTGTCCGTTGCAGTCTGTGCCGGTCCAGTTTGGTGGCTGATCCAAACCAGACAGTGATGGAGGAGCATAGGGCTGTGCGATTAATCGATTTTAAATCTAAATCGGATTTATTAATCAAAATCGATGTTAAAAAAGGAAAATCGGAAAATCGAATTTCCTTTTTTGCAGCTGCATTACAGACAGAGCTCGTCTAGTCATCTTTGTTTGGTCAAGAAAATTGTAAATGTTGTCACTTTACTAAACTCAAGGAGGATTTACAGTATCTTTCAATTGCACTTCATTCCCAATAGGGACATTTGTTTGCTATTTTTCTTTAAAAATAAAGATAAAATATTTGAAACAATTTATTCCATTGTCTTTTGTAGTTTTACCAAAAAAATCGAAATCAAAATCGAAAATCGGGTTTTCAGAGAAAAAAATCAGGATTTTATTTTTGTCCAAAATCGCCCAGCCCTAGAGGAGCAGAGAACAGACTGGATGATGGCAGAGTAAAATGTGATCAGCAGCTGCTGTGGCAGGTTGAACTTCCTGAGCTGCCGCAGGAAGTACAACCTTTGCTGCGCTTCTTCCTGACGGAACTGATGTGGGTGGACCACTTCAGGTCCCGGGAGATGGTGGACCCCAGGAACCTGAAGGTGGTCTGTGGAGGAGACGGTGCTGTTGAGGATGGTGAGGGGGAGGAGTGGCGGTGGGTTTTTCCTGAAGTCCACCGTCATCTCCACAGTCTTGAGCGGGTTCAGCTGCAGGTGGTTCCGACTGCACCAGTGGACCAGCTGGTCCACCTCCCGTCTGTACGCGGACTCGTCACCTCCCGGATCAGGCCGATGACGGTGGTGTCGTCCGCGTACTTCAGGAGCTTCACAGACGAGTCCCCTGAGGTGAAATATGGATGGAGGGATGTACTAATAAACCTGAAACCAGGACTAGTGGATCTGAAGTAGACATTTGTATTTCTTTAGTTTTTGCTGATGTGTCCACTTGTGTCCTCTGCATCCACCCCCCCCCCCCCAGTCCAGTTGAAAGGGACTAATCGATTGTATTGAACCGGTCTGGGGGCGGTTGACCTCTGACTAGCTTTAGCAAGTTGTTTATCGTCTTTGTTTGTTTGTATTTCCCGTATCCCGTATCTCGAATGTTGTGTCACTGCCCCGTCACTCGTCCGCAGATCATGTGACCTTGGGGTTCCAGTCCTGGTTCCAGTCCTGGGTTCCAATGACCCCAGCTTCAGAAGGGGAACATTGGTGTAAAATTGGTGTAACATTGCTGAACATTTCTGGAAAATTGGCGTAACATTGGAGTAACATTGCTGAACATTTCTGGAAAATTGGCGTAACATTGGAGTAACATTGCTGAACATTTCTGGAAAATTGGCGTAACATTGGAGTAACATTGCTGAACATTTCTGGAAAATTTGCGTAACATTGACCTAACATTGCCGAACATTTCTGGAACATTGCTGAACATGAGACATGGACAGAGAGCATGCTGGGACAGAGACATGAACAGAGAGCCTGCTGGGACGTAAACAGGGTGCATGCTGGGACGTATCCCGTATCTCGGTGCCGAGCCAAATGTGAATGTTGTGTCACTGCCCCGTCACTCGTCCTCAGATCATGTGACCTTGGGGTTCCAGTCCTGGTGTCTGGGGTGTGAAGGACTCTGACGTCTGGACTTGGACTGGTGGGTGAAAGCTGAGCCGGGGCAATCAGAGGTGGGAAGGATTATCAAATCAATGTGGACTTACGAGTTCCAGACAGTCTGGACACCAGACGGCCGTCCTTAGATGTTCTAATGATGTCAGAGGAGACTCTGGTATTAACGGGACTAACGTGGTGATCAAAGCGCTCGGGCCGCGGCCGGCGCCGTGACGGCTCGGTGGTTCCGCTGCTATTTCAGGAGCCGCCGCGTCACGGGTGACTAGTCCATGAAGTGTGAAGGTTTTGGACGGCAGCTGGAGGTCTGGAGGGTTCTAGTGGCCCCCACACGTCTTTGGGGGATCTTGAGGGGGAATAGGTGATATTTTACCGTTCACAATAAACCGTCAAAAAAATTCCCCACGGTAAGAATTTGTATCTCACGGTAAAAATGATAAATTCCTGGAAAAAAAAGAAGGAAGGAAGGAAGGAAGGAAGGAAGGAAGGAAGGAAGGAAGGAAGGAGGAAGGAAGGAAGGAAGGAAGGAAGGAAGGAAGGAAGGAAGGAAGGAAGGAAGGAAGGAAGGAAGGAAGGAAGGAAGGAAGGAATGAGGAAGGAAGGAAGGAAGGAATGAAGGAAGGAAGGAAGGAAGGAAGGAATGAGGAAGGAAGGAAGGAAGGAATGAAGGAAGGAAGGAAGGAATGAAGGAAGGAAGGAAGGAAGGATGAAGGAAGGAAGGAAGGAAGGAAGGAATGAGGAAGGAAGGAATGAGGAAGGAAGGAAGGAAGGAATGAGGAAGGAAGGAAGGAAGGAATGAGGAAGGAAGGAAGGAAGGAAGGAAGGAAGGAAGGAAGGAAGGAGGAAGGAAGGAAGGAAGGAAATGAGGAAGGAAGGAAGGAAGGAAGGAGGAAGGAAGGAAGGAAGGAAGGAAGGAAGGAAGGAAGGAAGTAATGAGGAAGGAAGGAAGGAATGAGGAAGGAAGGAAGGAAGGAAGGAAGGAAGGAAGGAAGGAAGGAAGGAAGGAAGGAATGAGGAAGGAAGAAAGGAAGGAAATGAGGAAGGAATGAAGGAAGGAAGGAAATGAGGAAGGAATGAAGGAAGGAATGAATGAGGAAGGAAGGAAGGAAGGAAGGAAGAAAGGAAGGAAATGAGGAAGGAAGGAAGGAAGGAATGAATGAGGAAGGAAGGAAGGAAGGAAATGAGGAAGGAAGGAAGGAAGGAAGGAAGGAAGGAAGGAAGGAAGGAAGGAAGGAAGGAAGGAAGGAAGGAAGGAAGGAAGGAAGGAAGGAAGGAAATGAGGAAGGAAGGAAGGAATGAAGGAAGGAATGAATGAGGAAGGAAGGAAGGAAGGAAGGAATGAGGAACGAAGGAAGGAAAGAATGAGGAAGGAAGGAAGGAAGGAAGGAAGGAAGGAAGGAAGGAAGGAAGGAAGGAAGGAAGGAAGGAAGGAATGAGGAAGGAAGGAAGGAAAGAATGAGGAAGGAAGGAAGGAAGGAAGGAAGGAAGGAAGGAAGGAAGGAAGGAAGGAAGGAAGGAAGGAAGGAAGGAAGGAAGGAAGGAGCGAGAATGAGCGAGAAAGAAAGAAAGAAAGAAAGAAAGAAAGAAAGAAAGAAAGAAAGAAAGAAAGAAAGAAAGAAAGAAAGAAAGAAAGAAAGAAAAATTCCCGTTGATGTCACTTTTTGTATTAGTATTTTTTTTATCTTTATCGGGATAAATACCAGAAATTATCGTGATACATTTTTTAGTCCATACCGGCCAGCCCTGATCTTGAGGGGGAAGTTGGGATATCTGAAGTGAGTGGATCCTCTGGTTCCTCTACAGACCACTAGGGTCCTGGTTCCTCCTTGCTCTAATCAGAGGGTTTTATACACCAGGCTCTTCAGTGTGTGTGTGTATTTATATATATATATATATATTTATATATATATATATATATATATATATATATATATATATATATATATATATATATATATATATATATATACATGTGTGTGTGTGTGTGTGTGTGTGTGTGACTGAGGTGTGAGTGTGTGTCTGGAGTGGCCTCCCTCCATTAACATTGACAGAGGTGTGTGTGAGAGATAACTGCTGGCCCTCACACCCCGACACACACACACACACACACACACACACACACACACACACTCTCTCACACACACACACACACACACACACACACACACACACACACACACACACACACACACACACACACACACACACACACACACACACACACACTCTCTCTTTTCTGGGCCGTCACACACACCTCACCATCTCTCCTGTCACTGCTCCATGTTGACTCAGTTCAAGTGTGTGTTGAGTGTGTGTGTGTGTGTGTGTGTGTGTGTGTGTGTGTGTGTGTGTGTGTGTGTGTGTGTGTGTGTGTGTGTGTGTGTGTGTGTGTGTGTGTGTGTGTGTGGGGGGTGTTGAAGTGGGGGGGTGATGACATCATCGAGCTGTCGATTCGTCACTCGGTGGAAATAGAAACATGATCCTGAAGTCTTTCTGTAATCGCTGAGTCTGCGTTGGTTTGTTACCGTCATGTTGGAGTCACAGGACAGAACTGGACCAGAACTGACCAGAACTGGACCAGAACTGGACCAGAACTGACCAGAACTGGACCAGAACTGGACCAGAACTGGACCAGAACTCGACCAGAACTGGACCAGAACTGGACCAGAACTGGACCAGAACTGCACCAGAACTGGACCAGAACTGGACTAGAACTGGACCAGAACTAAACTAGAACTGGACTAGAACTGGACCAGAACTGGACTAGAACTGGACCAGAACTGGACCAGAACTGGACCAGAACT
Source organism: Cololabis saira (assembly GCF_033807715.1). Taxonomy (NCBI): domain Eukaryota; kingdom Metazoa; phylum Chordata; class Actinopteri; order Beloniformes; family Belonidae; genus Cololabis; species Cololabis saira. The sequence continues at coordinate 36,467,021 of NC_084608.1, forward strand.
GGACCAGAACCGGACCAGAACTGGACCAGAACTGGACCAGAACTGGACCAGAACTGGACTAGAACTGGACTAGAACTGGACCAGAACTGGACCAGAACTGACCAGAACTGGACTAGAACTGGACCAGAACTGGACTAGAACTGGACCAGAACTGGACTAGAACTGGACTAGAACTGGACCAGAACTGGACTAGAACTGGACCAGAACTGGACTAGAACTGGACTAGAACTGGACCAGAACTGGACCAGACCTGGGCCAAAACTGGACCAGAACTGGACCAGAACTGGACCAGAACTGGACCAGAACTGGACCAGAACTGGACCAGAACTGGACTAGAACTGGACCAGAACTAAACTAGAACTGGACTAGAACTGGACCAGAACTGGACTAGAACTGGACCAGAACTGGACCAGAACTGGACCAGAACTGGACCAGAACCGGACCAGAACTGGACCAGAACTGGACCAGAACTGGACCAGAACTGGACTAGAACTGGACTAGAACTGGACCAGAACTGGACCAGAACTGACCAGAACTGGACTAGAACTGGACCAGAACTGGACTAGAACTGGACCAGAACTGGACTAGAACTGGACTAGAACTGGACCAGAACTGGACTAGAACTGGACCAGAACTGGACTAGAACTGGACTAGAACTGGACCAGAACTGGACCAGACCTGGGCCAAAACTGGACCAGAACTGGACCAGAACTGGACCAGAACTGGACCAGAACTGGACCAGAACTGGACCAGAACTGGACCAGGACTGGACTAGAACTGGACCAGAACTGGACCAGAACTGGACCAGAACTGGACTAGAACTGACCATAACTGGACCTTCCTCGGGACCAGGGTCGTGTTGGACCACTAGTTCCCTGTTCTTCTTTTTACGGTGGCCGAGACCCGCCATTCCTGAAAATAAAACTAACGCTGCAAACAGAAACAAACGCCGCTGCAAATGAAATAAACGCTTAGCAAATAAAATAAACGCTGCAAACAAAAAGAAACGCTGCTGCAAATAAAAGAAACGCTGAAAATATAAAGAAACCCCGCTGCAAACAAAATAAACGCTGCAAACAAAAAGAAACGCTGCTGCAAATAAAAGAAACACTGAAAATATAAAGAAACCCAGCTGCAAACAAAATAAACGCTGCAAACAAAAAGAAACGCTGCTGCAAATAAAAGAAACACTGAAAATATAAAGAAACCCCGCTGCAAACAAAATAAACGCTGCAAACAAAAAGAAACGCTGCTGCAAATAAAAGAAACGCTGAAAATATAAAGAAACCCAGCTGCAAACAAAATAAACGCTGCAAACAAAAAGAAACGCTGCTGCAAATAAAAGAAACACTGAAAATATAAAGAAACCACGCTGAAAATAAAATAAACGCCGCTGCAAATAAAATAAACGCTTAGCAAATAAAAGAAACGCTGCAAACAAAAAGAAACGCCGCTGCAAATAAAACAAATGCTGAAAATAGAAAGAAACCCCCCTGCAAACAAAAAAGAAACGCCACTGCAAATAAAAGAAACGCTGAAAATACAAGGAAACCCCGCTGCAAATAAAATAAACGCTGAAAATATAAAGAAACCCAGCTGCAAATAAAATAAACCCCGCTGCAAATAAAATAAAAAAACGACGCAAATAAAAAAGCCACAACGGAAGTGAATTACAGATGACTATTTTTGCTGATGCACCGGTGTTTTTTACGTGAGAGGAGAAGAAGAAGATTACACGTAGCGACGTTGAACACTAACCTTTTCACTTATTCTCTCGTTCATTGTTCTTCTTCTCCTCTCACGTAAAAAAAACATTGGTGCATCAGCAAAAATAGTCCCCGGTAATTCACTTTTTTATTTGCGTCGTTTTTTGTTTATTTGCAGCAGCGTTTATTTTATTTGCAGCAATGGCGGGTTTATTTCATTTGCAGCGGGGTTTCTTTATGTTTGCAGCGTTTCTTTTATTTGCAGCAGGGTTTCTTTTATTTGCAGCAGGATTTCTTTATCTTTGCAGCATTTCTTTTATTTGCAGCAGGGTTTATTTATCTTTGCAGCATTTCTTTTATTTGCAGCAGGGCTTATTTTATTTGCAGCGTTTATTTTATTTGCAGCGGGGTTTCTTTTATTTTCAGCAATGGCGGGTTTATTTCATTTGCAGCGGGGTTTCTTTATATTTGCAGCGTTTCTTTTATTTACAGCGGCGTTTCTTTTATTTGCAGCATGATTTATTTTATTTGCAGCGTTTATTTTATTTGCAGCGACATTTCTTTTATTTGCAGCGGGGTTTCTTTTATTTGCAGCGGGGTTTCTTTATATTTTCAGCATTTCTTTTATTTGCAGCGGGGTTTATTTTATTTGCAGCGTTTCTTTTATTTGCAGCGGGGTTTCTTTATATTTGCAGTGTTTCTTTTATTTGCAGCGGCCTTTCTCTTATTTGCAGCGGGGTTTCTTTTATTTGCAGCGGGGTTTCTTTATATTTGCAGCATTTCTTTAATTTGCAGCACCGTTTCTTTATATTTGCAGCGTTTCTTTAATTTGCAGCGGCGTTTGTTTCTGTTTGCAGCGTTACTTTTATTTTCAGCAATGGCAGGTCTCGCCCACCGTATCTTCTCCTTCTTATGCCGCACACTTTTTTCGTCCGTTAATACGGCCCGAACCGCAGCGTGCACCCAAGCATGTCAGACACCGTTGGATGCGTCTCCATCGTGCCTCGATGGGCATTACTTTTCTCAGTCACAATGTTACCGTGGCAACGCTAGATGCCAAAAAGCAAACTTTATCGTAGAGACATCGTTCAAATTTACAAACACTCGGCCCGATTGGCACCAAAGTATCGTACAACCTCTGTTCTCTACTGGTCTCTGCTGGTTTGATCTGGTCTCTGCTGGTTCCTGCTGGTCCCTGCTGGTCCCTGCTGGTCTCTGCTGGTCTGATCTGGTCCGTACTGGTCCCTGCTGGTCTGATCTGGTCCCTGCTGGTACCAGCTGGTTCCTGCTGGTTCCTGCAGCTCTCATCTGGTCTGTACTGGTCTCTGAAGTCCAGTTTTATGTTCCAGGAAGTGTCCAGACGGGTTCGAGTGCCTAAAGACCGGCAGGAATCCCAACTACGGCTACACGAGCTTCGACACCTTCGGATGGGCCTTCCTGTCTCTGTTCAGACTGATGACGCAGGACTACTGGGAGAACCTTTATCATCAGGTACACACCTCCGTCTGTCATCCCTCTATCTCTCTATCATCCCTCTATACCTCCATCTATCATCCCTCCATCTCTCTATCATCCCTCTATCCCTCTATCATCCCTCTATCATCCCTCTATCATCTACACCACCTACATCAGACTGATGACGCAGGACTACTGGGAGAACCTGTATCATCAGGTAAATACCTCCGTCTGTCATCCCTCTATCATCCCTCCATCCCTCTATCATCTACACCTCCATCATCCCTCAATCTATCTGGACTACTGGGAGAACCTTTATCATCATGTATCTATACCTCTGTCATCCCTCTATACCTCCGTCTGTCATCCCTCCATCTCTCTATCATCCCTCTATCATCCCTCCATCATCATCCCTCCATCCCTCTATACCTCCCTCTATCATCTACACCTCTATCATCCCTCAATCTATCTGGACTACTGGGAGAACCTGTATCATCAGGTAAATAACTCCGTCTATCATCCCTCTATTCCTCTCTACCTCCGTCTGTCATCCCTCTATCCCTCTATCATCTACACCTCCATCATCTCTCTTTCTATCTGGACTACTGGGAGAACCTGTATCATCAGGTATCTATACCTCCATTATCATCCCTCCATCCATCCATCCATCCATCTGTAGGTGTAACGTGAAACCGTTCTCACCCCCAGACGCTGCGGTCGGCAGGAAAGACCTACATGGTGTTCTTCGTGGTCGTGATCTTCCTTCCATCTATATATCCATCCATCCATCCATCCATCTGTAGATGTAACGGTAAACCGTTCTCACCCCCAGACGCTGCGGTCGGCAGGAAAGACCTACATGGTGTTCTTCGTGGTCGTGATCTTCCTGGGCTCCTTCTACCTGGTGAACCTGATCCTGGCCGTGGTGGCCATGGCCTACGAGGAGCAGAACCAGGCCACCATTGCCGAGGCCGGCCAGAAGGAGCGCGAGTTCCAGCAGGCCGTGGAGCGGCTGAAACGGGAGCAGCAGGTACCGGAACAGTTTTGGTCCCAAAACAGACCCCTGGGGGACACCACGAGAAACGCCAAGATGTTTTGATGTATACAGCCACATTTTAACATATTGTTGCCTTCCTGTTAAATAGCTTCTTAACCACTCCCTTGTAACCGCCCTAATCTTTCACACGTTCACCAGTGTTGAGGAATAATATAAAGTCCAGTTCAGAAGTCCGCTGTGGTGTAGAGAGTTTTAGTCTGTGGTGTAGTGAGTTTTAGTCTGTGGTGTAGAGAGTTTTAGTCTGTGGTGTAGAGAGTTTTAGTCTGTGGTGTAGAGTTTTAGTCCACTGTGGTGTAGAGAGTTTTAGTCTGTGGTGTAGAGAGTTTTAGTCCGCTGTGGTGTAGAGAGTTTTAGTCTGTGGTGTAGAGAGTTTTAGTCTGTGGTGTAGAGAGTTTTAGTCTGTGGTGTAGAGAGTTTTAGTCCGTGGTGTAGAGAGTTTTAGTCTGTGGTGTAGAGAGTTTTAGTCTGTGGTGTAGAGAGTTTTATTCCGCTGTGGTGTAGAGAGTCTTTGTCCGCTGTGGTGTAGAGAGTTTTAGTCTGCTGTGGTGTAGAGAGTCTTTGTCCGCTGTGGTGTAGAGAGTCTTTGTCCGCTGTGGTGTAGAGAGTTTTAGTCTGTGGTGTAGTGAGTTTTAGTCTGCTGTGGTGTAGATAGTCTTTGTCCGCTGTGGTGTAGAGAGTCTTTGTCCGCTGTGGTGTAGAGAGTCTTTGTCCGCTGTGGTGTAGAGAGTCTTTGTCCGCTGTGGTGTAGAGAGTTTTAGTCTGTGGTGTAGAGAGTTTTAGTCTGTGGTGTAGAGAGTTTTAGTCTGTGGTGTAGAGAGTTTTAGTCTGTGGTGTAGAGAGTTTTAGTCCGCTGTGGTGTAGAGAGTTTTAGTCTGTGGTGTAGAGAGTTTTAGTCTGTGGTGTAAAGAGTTTTAGTCTGTGGTGTAGAGAGTTTTATTCCGCTGTGGTGTAGAGAGTTTTAGTCTGTGGTGTAGAGAGTTTTAGTCTGTGGTGTAGAGAGTTTTAGTCCTCTGTGGTGTAGAGAGTTTTAGTCTGTGGTGTAGAGATTTTTAGTCTGTGGTGTAGAGAGTTTTAGTCTGTGGTGTAGAGAGTTTTAGTCTGTGGTGTAGAGAGTTTTAGTCTGTGGTGTAGAGAGTTTTAGTCTGTGGTGTAGAGAGTTTTAGTCCGTGGTGTAGAGAGTTTTAGTCTGTGGTGTAGAGAGTTTTAGTCTGTGGTGTAGAGAGTTTTAGTCTGTGGTGTAGAGAGTTTTAGTCTGTGGTGTAGAGAGTTTTAGTCTGTGGTGTAGAGAGTTTTAGTCTGTGGTGTAGAGAGTTTTAGTCCACTGTGGTGTAGAGAGTTTTAGTCTGTGGTGTAGAGAGTTTTAGTCTGTGGTGTAGAGAGTTTTAGTCTGTGGTGTAGTGAGTTTTAGTCTGTGGTGTAGAGAGTTTTAGTCTGTGGTGTAGAGAGTTTTAGTCCGCTGTGGTGTAGAGAGTTTTAGTCTGTGGTGTAAAGAGTTTTAGTCTGTGGTGTAGAGAGTTTTATTCCGCTGTGGTGTAGAGAGTTTTAGTCTGTGGTGTAGAGAGTTTTAGTCTGTGGTGTAGAGAGTTTTAGTCCTCTGTGGTGTAGAGAGTTTTAGTCTGTGGTGTAGAGAGTTTTAGTCTGTGGTGTAGAGAGTTTTAGTCTGTGGTGTAGAGAGTTTTAGTCCGTGGTGTAGAGAGTTTTAGTCTGTGGTGTAGAGAGTTTTAGTCTGTGGTGTAGAGAGTTTTAGTCTGTGGTGTAGAGAGTTTTAGTCTGTGGTGTAGAGAGTTTTAGTCTGTGGTGTAGAGAGTTTTAGTCTGTGGTGTAGAGAGTTTTAGTCCGTGGTGTAGAGAGTTTTAGTCTGTGGTGTAGAGAGTTTTAGTCTGTGGTGTAGAGTTTTATTCCGCTGTGGTGTAGAGAGTTTTAGTCTGTGGTGTAGAGAGTTTTAGTCTGTGGTGTAGAGAGTTTTAGTCTGTGGTGTAGAGAGTTTTAGTCTGTGGTTTAGAGAGTTTTAGTCCTCTGTGGTGTAGAGAGTTTTAGTCCGCTGTGGTGTAGAGAGTTTTAGTCTGTGGTGTAGAGAGTTTTAGTCTGTGGTGTAGAGAGTTTTAGTCTGTGGTGTAGAGAGTTTTAGTCTGTGGTGTAGAGAGTTTTAGTCCGCTGTGGTGTAGAGAGTTTTAGTCTGTGGTGTAGAGAGTTTTAGTCTGTGGTGTAGAGAGTTTTAGTCTGTGGTGTAGAGAGTTTTAGTCTGTGGTGTAGAGAGTTTTAGTCTGTGGCGTAGAGAGTTTTAGTCTGTGGTGTAGAGAGTTTTAGTCTGTGGTGTAGAGAGTTTTAGTCTGTGGTGTAGAGAGTTTTAGTCTGTGGTGTAGAGAGTTTTAGTCTGTGGTGTAGAGAGTTTTAGTCTGTGGTGTAGTAATTTTTATTCTGTGGTGTAGAGAGTTTTAGTCTGTGGTGTAGAGAGTTTTAGTCTGTGGTGTAGAGAGTTTTAGTCCTCTGTGGTGTAGAGAGTTTTAGTCTGTGGTGTAGAGAGTTTTAGTCTGTGGTGTAGAGAGTTTTAGTCTGTGGTGTAGAGAGTTTTAGTCCGTGGTGTAGAGAGTTTTAGTCTGTGGTGTAGAGAGTTTTAGTCTGTGGTGTAGAGAGTTTTAGTCTGTGGTGTAGAGAGTTTTAGTCTGTGGTGTAGAGAGTTTTAGTCTGTGGTGTAGAGAGTTTTAGTCTGTGGTGTAGAGAGTTTTAGTCCGTGGTGTAGAGAGTTTTAGTCTGTGGTGTAGAGAGTTTTAGTCTGTGGTGTAGAGTTTTATTCCGCTGTGGTGTAGAGAGTTTTAGTCTGTGGTGTAGAGAGTTTTAGTCTGTGGTGTAGAGAGTTTTAGTCTGTGGTGTAGAGAGTTTTAGTCTGTGGTTTAGAGAGTTTTAGTCCTCTGTGGTGTAGAGAGTTTTAGTCCGCTGTGGTGTAGAGAGTTTTAGTCTGTGGTGTAGAGAGTTTTAGTCTGTGGTGTAGAGAGTTTTAGTCTGTGGTGTAGAGAGTTTTAGTCTGTGGTGTAGAGAGTTTTAGTCCGCTGTGGTGTAGAGAGTTTTAGTCTGTGGTGTAGAGAGTTTTAGTCTGTGGTGTAGAGAGTTTTAGTCTGTGGTGTAGAGAGTTTTAGTCTGTGGTGTAGAGAGTTTTAGTCTGTGGCGTAGAGAGTTTTAGTCTGTGGTGTAGAGAGTTTTAGTCTGTGGTGTAGAGAGTTTTAGTCTGTGGTGTAGAGAGTTTTAGTCTGTGGTGTAGAGAGTTTTAGTCTGTGGTGTAGAGAGTTTTAGTCTGTGGTGTAGTAATTTTTATTCTGTGGTGTAGAGAGTTTTAGTCCGCTGTGGTGTAGAGAGTTTTAGTCTGTGGTGTAGAGAGTTTTAGTTTGTGGTGTAGAGAGTTTTAGTCTGTGGTGTAGAGAGTTTTAGTCTGTGGTGTAGAGAGTTTTAGTCTGTGGTGTAGAGAGTTTTAGTCCGCTGTGGTGTAGAGAGTTTTAGTCTGTGGTGTACAGAGTTTTAGTCTGTGGTGTAGAGAGTTTTATTCCGCTGTGGTGTAGAGAGTTTTAGTCTGTGGTGTAGAGAGTTTTAGTCTGTGGTGTAGAGAGTTTTAGTCTGTGGTGTAGTGAGTTTTAGTCTGTGGTGTAGAGAGTTTTAGTCTGTGGTGTAGAGAGTTTTAGTCTGTGGTGTAGAGAGTTTTAGTCTGTGGTGTAGAGAGTTTTAGTCTGTGGTGTAGAGAGTTTTAGTCTGTGGTGTAGAGAGTTTTAGTCTGTGGTGTAGAGAGTTTTAGTCTGTGGTGTAGAGAGTTTTAGTCTGTGGTGTAGAGAGTTTTAGTCCGCTGTGGTGTAGAGAGTTTTAGTCTGTGGTGTAGAGAGTTTTAGTCCACGTTGGTTTAGAGAGTTTTAGTCTGTGGTGTAGAGAGTTTTAGTCCGCTGTGGTGTAGAGAGTTTTAATCTGTGGTGTAGAGAGTTTTAGTCTGTGGTGTAGAGAGTTTTAGTCTGTGGTGTAGAGAGTTTTAGTCTGTGGTGTAGAGAGTTTTAGTCTGTGGTGTAGAGAGTTTTAGTCTGTGGTGTAGAGAGTTTTAGTCCGCTGTGGTGTAGAGAGTTTTAGTCTGTGGTGTAGAGAGTTTTAGTCCACGTTGGTTTAGAGAGTTTTAGTCTGTGGTGTAGAGAGTTTTAGTCCGCTGTGGTGTAGAGAGTTTTAGTCTGTGGTGTAGAGAGTTTTAGTCTGTGGTGTAGAGAGTTTTAGTCCGCTGTGGTGTAGAGAGTTTTAGTCTGTGGTGTAGAGAGTTTTAGTCTGTGGTGTAGAGAGTTTTAGTCCGTGGTGTAGTGAGTTTTAGTCTGTGGTGTAGAGAGTTTTAGTCTGTGGTGTAGAGAGTTTTAGTCCGCTGTGGTGTAGAGAGTTTTAGTCCGCTGTGGTGTAGAGAGTTTTAGTCCGCTGTGGTGTAGAGAGTTTTAGTCCGCTGTGGTGTAGAGAGTTTTAGTCTGTGGTGTAGAGAATTTTAGTCTGTGGTGTAGAGAGTTTTAGTCTGTGGTGTAGAGAGTTTTAGTCCGCTGTGGTGTAGAGAGTTTTAGTCCGCTGTGGTGTAGAGAGTTTTAGTCCGCTGTGGTGTAGAGAGTTTTAGTCTGTGGTGTAGAGAGTTTTAGTCTGTGGTGTAGAGAGTTTTAGTCTGTGGTGTAGAGAGTTTTAGTCAGTGGTGTATTGAGTTTTAGTCTGTGGTGTAGAGAGTTTTAGTCTGTGGTGTAGAGAGTTTTAGTCTGTTCTGGTGTAGAGAGTTTTAGTCTGTGGTGTATTGAGTTTTAGTCGGTGGTGTAGAGAGTTTTATTCCGCTGTGGTGTAGAGAGTTTTAGTCTGTGGTGTAGAGAGTTTTAGTCCGCTGTGGTGTAGAGAGTTTTAGTCTGTGGTGTAGAGAGTTTTAGTCTGTGGTGTAGAGAGTTTTAGTCTGTGGTGTAGAGAGTTTTATTCCGCTGTGGTGTAGAGAGTTTTAGTCTGTGGTGTAGAGAGTTTTAGTCTGTGCTGTAGAGAGTTTTAGTCCGCTGTGGTGTAGAAAGTTTTAGTCTGTGGTGTAGAGAGTTTTAGTCTGTGGTGTAGAGAGTTTTAGTCTGTGGTGTAGAGAGTTTTATTCCGCTGTGGTGTAGAGAGTTTTAGTCTGTGGTGTAGAGAGTTTTAGTCTGTGGTGTAGAGAGTTTTAGTCTGTGGTGTAGAGAGTTTTATTCCGCTGTGGTGTAAAGAGTTTTAGTCTGTGGTGTAGAGAGTTTTATTCCGCTGTGGTGTAGAGAGTTTTAGTCTGTGGTGTAGAGAGTTTTAGTCTGTGGTGTAGAGAGTTTTAGTCTGTGGTGTAGTGAGTTTTAGTCTGTGGTGTAGTGAGTTTTAGTCTGTGGTGTAGAGAGTTTTAGTCTGTGGTGTAGAGAGTTTTAGTCTGTGGTGTAGAGAGTTTTAGTCTGTGGTGTAGAGAGTTTTAGTCTGTGGTGTAGAGAGTTTTAGTCTGTGGTGTAGAGAGTTTTAGTCTGTGGTGTAGAGAGTTTTAGTCCTCTGTGGTGTAGAGAGTTTTAGTCCGCTGTGGTGTAGAGAGTTTTAGTCCGCTGTGGTGTAGAGAGTTTTAGTCCGCTGTGGTGTAGAGAGTTTTAGTCTGTGGTGTAGAGAGTTTTAGTCTGTGGTGTAGAGAGTTTTAGTCTGTGGTGTAGTGAGTTTTAGTCCGCTGTGGTGTAGAGAGTTTTAGTCTGTGGTGTAGACAGTTTTAGTCCGCTGTGGTGTAGAGAGTTTTAGTCTGTGGTGTAGTGAGTTTTAGTCCGCTGTGGTGTAGAGAGTTTTAGTCTGTGGTGTATTGAGTTTTAGTCCGCTGTGGTGTAGAGAGTTTTAGTCTGTGGTGTAGTGAGTTTTAGTCCGCTGTGGTGTAGAGAGTTTTAGTCTGCTGTGGTGTAGAGAGTTTTAGTCCGCTGTGGTGTAGAGAGTTTTAGTCTGTGGTGTATTGAGTTTTAGTCTGTGGTGTAGAGAGTTTTAGTCTGTGTTGTAGAGAGTTTTAGTCTGTGGTGTAGAGAGTTTTAGTCTGTGGTGTAGAGAGTTTTAGTCTGTGGTGTAGAGAGTTTTAGTCTGTGGTGTAGAGAGTTTTATTCCGCTGTGGTGTAGAGAGTTTTAGTCTGTGGTGTAGAGAGTTTTAGTCTGTGGTGTAGAGAGTTTTAGTCCTCTGTGGTGTAGAGAGTTTTAGTCTGTGGTGTAGAGATTTTTAGTCTGTGGTGTAGAGAGTTTTAGTCTGTGGTGTAGAGAGTTTTAGTCTGTGGTGTAGAGAGTTTTAGTCTGTGGTGTAGAGAGTTTTAGTCTGTGGTGTAGAGAGTTTTAGTCCGTGGTGTAGAGAGTTTTAGTCTGTGGTGTAGAGAGTTTTAGTCTGTGGTGTAGAGAGTTTTAGTCTGTGGTGTAGAGAGTTTTAGTCTGTGGTGTAGAGAGTTTTAGTCTGTGGTGTAGAGAGTTTTAGTCTGTGGTGTAGAGAGTTTTAGTCCACTGTGGTGTAGAGAGTTTTAGTCTGTGGTGTAGAGAGTTTTAGTCTGTGGTGTAGAGAGTTTTAGTCTGTGGTGTAGTGAGTTTTAGTCTGTGGTGTAGAGAGTTTTAGTCTGTGGTGTAGAGAGTTTTAGTCCGCTGTGGTGTAGAGAGTTTTAGTCTGTGGTGTAAAGAGTTTTAGTCTGTGGTGTAGAGAGTTTTATTCCGCTGTGGTGTAGAGAGTTTTAGTCTGTGGTGTAGAGAGTTTTAGTCTGTGGTGTAGAGAGTTTTAGTCCTCTGTGGTGTAGAGAGTTTTAGTCTGTGGTGTAGAGAGTTTTAGTCTGTGGTGTAGAGAGTTTTAGTCTGTGGTGTAGAGAGTTTTAGTCCGTGGTGTAGAGAGTTTTAGTCTGTGGTGTAGAGAGTTTTAGTCTGTGGTGTAGAGAGTTTTAGTCTGTGGTGTAGAGAGTTTTAGTCTGTGGTGTAGAGAGTTTTAGTCTGTGGTGTAGAGAGTTTTAGTCTGTGGTGTAGAGAGTTTTAGTCCGTGGTGTAGAGAGTTTTAGTCTGTGGTGTAGAGAGTTTTAGTCTGTGGTGTAGAGTTTTATTCCGCTGTGGTGTAGAGAGTTTTAGTCTGTGGTGTAGAGAGTTTTAGTCTGTGGTGTAGAGAGTTTTAGTCTGTGGTGTAGAGAGTTTTAGTCTGTGGTTTAGAGAGTTTTAGTCCTCTGTGGTGTAGAGAGTTTTAGTCCGCTGTGGTGTAGAGAGTTTTAGTCTGTGGTGTAGAGAGTTTTAGTCTGTGGTGTAGAGAGTTTTAGTCTGTGGTGTAGAGAGTTTTAGTCTGTGGTGTAGAGAGTTTTAGTCCGCTGTGGTGTAGAGAGTTTTAGTCTGTGGTGTAGAGAGTTTTAGTCTGTGGTGTAGAGAGTTTTAGTCTGTGGTGTAGAGAGTTTTAGTCTGTGGTGTAGAGAGTTTTAGTCTGTGGCGTAGAGAGTTTTAGTCTGTGGTGTAGAGAGTTTTAGTCTGTGGTGTAGAGAGTTTTAGTCTGTGGTGTAGAGAGTTTTAGTCTGTGGTGTAGAGAGTTTTAGTCTGTGGTGTAGAGAGTTTTAGTCTGTGGTGTAGTAATTTTTATTCTGTGGTGTAGAGAGTTTTAGTCTGTGGTGTAGAGAGTTTTAGTCTGTGGTGTAGAGAGTTTTAGTCCTCTGTGGTGTAGAGAGTTTTAGTCTGTGGTGTAGAGAGTTTTAGTCTGTGGTGTAGAGAGTTTTAGTCTGTGGTGTAGAGAGTTTTAGTCCGTGGTGTAGAGAGTTTTAGTCTGTGGTGTAGAGAGTTTTAGTCTGTGGTGTAGAGAGTTTTAGTCTGTGGTGTAGAGAGTTTTAGTCTGTGGTGTAGAGAGTTTTAGTCTGTGGTGTAGAGAGTTTTAGTCTGTGGTGTAGAGAGTTTTAGTCCGTGGTGTAGAGAGTTTTAGTCTGTGGTGTAGAGAGTTTTAGTCTGTGGTGTAGAGTTTTATTCCGCTGTGGTGTAGAGAGTTTTAGTCTGTGGTGTAGAGAGTTTTAGTCTGTGGTGTAGAGAGTTTTAGTCTGTGGTGTAGAGAGTTTTAGTCTGTGGTTTAGAGAGTTTTAGTCCTCTGTGGTGTAGAGAGTTTTAGTCCGCTGTGGTGTAGAGAGTTTTAGTCTGTGGTGTAGAGAGTTTTAGTCTGTGGTGTAGAGAGTTTTAGTCTGTGGTGTAGAGAGTTTTAGTCTGTGGTGTAGAGAGTTTTAGTCCGCTGTGGTGTAGAGAGTTTTAGTCTGTGGTGTAGAGAGTTTTAGTCTGTGGTGTAGAGAGTTTTAGTCTGTGGTGTAGAGAGTTTTAGTCTGTGGTGTAGAGAGTTTTAGTCTGTGGCGTAGAGAGTTTTAGTCTGTGGTGTAGAGAGTTTTAGTCTGTGGTGTAGAGAGTTTTAGTCTGTGGTGTAGAGAGTTTTAGTCTGTGGTGTAGAGAGTTTTAGTCTGTGGTGTAGAGAGTTTTAGTCTGTGGTGTAGTAATTTTTATTCTGTGGTGTAGAGAGTTTTAGTCCGCTGTGGTGTAGAGAGTTTTAGTCTGTGGTGTAGAGAGTTTTAGTTTGTGGTGTAGAGAGTTTTAGTCTGTGGTGTAGAGAGTTTTAGTCTGTGGTGTAGAGAGTTTTAGTCTGTGGTGTAGAGAGTTTTAGTCCGCTGTGGTGTAGAGAGTTTTAGTCTGTGGTGTACAGAGTTTTAGTCTGTGGTGTAGAGAGTTTTATTCCGCTGTGGTGTAGAGAGTTTTAGTCTGTGGTGTAGAGAGTTTTAGTCTGTGGTGTAGAGAGTTTTAGTCTGTGGTGTAGTGAGTTTTAGTCTGTGGTGTAGAGAGTTTTAGTCTGTGGTGTAGAGAGTTTTAGTCTGTGGTGTAGAGAGTTTTAGTCTGTGGTGTAGAGAGTTTTAGTCTGTGGTGTAGAGAGTTTTAGTCTGTGGTGTAGAGAGTTTTAGTCTGTGGTGTAGAGAGTTTTAGTCTGTGGTGTAGAGAGTTTTAGTCTGTGGTGTAGAGAGTTTTAGTCCGCTGTGGTGTAGAGAGTTTTAGTCTGTGGTGTAGAGAGTTTTAGTCCACGTTGGTTTAGAGAGTTTTAGTCTGTGGTGTAGAGAGTTTTAGTCCGCTGTGGTGTAGAGAGTTTTAATCTGTGGTGTAGAGAGTTTTAGTCTGTGGTGTAGAGAGTTTTAGTCTGTGGTGTAGAGAGTTTTAGTCTGTGGTGTAGAGAGTTTTAGTCTGTGGTGTAGAGAGTTTTAGTCTGTGGTGTAGAGAGTTTTAGTCCGCTGTGGTGTAGAGAGTTTTAGTCTGTGGTGTAGAGAGTTTTAGTCCACGTTGGTTTAGAGAGTTTTAGTCTGTGGTGTAGAGAGTTTTAGTCCGCTGTGGTGTAGAGAGTTTTAGTCTGTGGTGTAGAGAGTTTTAGTCTGTGGTGTAGAGAGTTTTAGTCCGCTGTGGTGTAGAGAGTTTTAGTCTGTGGTGTAGAGAGTTTTAGTCTGTGGTGTAGAGAGTTTTAGTCCGTGGTGTAGTGAGTTTTAGTCTGTGGTGTAGAGAGTTTTAGTCTGTGGTGTAGAGAGTTTTAGTCCGCTGTGGTGTAGAGAGTTTTAGTCCGCTGTGGTGTAGAGAGTTTTAGTCCGCTGTGGTGTAGAGAGTTTTAGTCCGCTGTGGTGTAGAGAGTTTTAGTCTGTGGTGTAGAGAATTTTAGTCTGTGGTGTAGAGAGTTTTAGTCTGTGGTGTAGAGAGTTTTAGTCCGCTGTGGTGTAGAGAGTTTTAGTCCGCTGTGGTGTAGAGAGTTTTAGTCCGCTGTGGTGTAGAGAGTTTTAGTCTGTGGTGTAGAGAGTTTTAGTCTGTGGTGTAGAGAGTTTTAGTCTGTGGTGTAGAGAGTTTTAGTCAGTGGTGTATTGAGTTTTAGTCTGTGGTGTAGAGAGTTTTAGTCTGTGGTGTAGAGAGTTTTAGTCTGTTCTGGTGTAGAGAGTTTTAGTCTGTGGTGTATTGAGTTTTAGTCGGTGGTGTAGAGAGTTTTATTCCGCTGTGGTGTAGAGAGTTTTAGTCTGTGGTGTAGAGAGTTTTAGTCCGCTGTGGTGTAGAGAGTTTTAGTCTGTGGTGTAGAGAGTTTTAGTCTGTGGTGTAGAGAGTTTTAGTCTGTGGTGTAGAGAGTTTTATTCCGCTGTGGTGTAGAGAGTTTTAGTCTGTGGTGTAGAGAGTTTTAGTCTGTGCTGTAGAGAGTTTTAGTCCGCTGTGGTGTAGAAAGTTTTAGTCTGTGGTGTAGAGAGTTTTAGTCTGTGGTGTAGAGAGTTTTAGTCTGTGGTGTAGAGAGTTTTATTCCGCTGTGGTGTAGAGAGTTTTAGTCTGTGGTGTAGAGAGTTTTAGTCTGTGGTGTAGAGAGTTTTAGTCTGTGGTGTAGAGAGTTTTATTCCGCTGTGGTGTAAAGAGTTTTAGTCTGTGGTGTAGAGAGTTTTATTCCGCTGTGGTGTAGAGAGTTTTAGTCTGTGGTGTAGAGAGTTTTAGTCTGTGGTGTAGAGAGTTTTAGTCTGTGGTGTAGTGAGTTTTAGTCTGTGGTGTAGTGAGTTTTAGTCTGTGGTGTAGAGAGTTTTAGTCTGTGGTGTAGAGTTTTAGTCTGTGGTGTAGAGAGTTTTAGTCTGTGGTGTAGAGAGTTTTAGTCTGTGGTGTAGAGAGTTTTAGTCTGTGGTGTAGAGAGTTTTAGTCTGTGGTGTAGAGAGTTTTAGTCCTCTGTGGTGTAGAGAGTTTTAGTCCGCTGTGGTGTAGAGAGTTTTAGTCCGCTGTGGTGTAGAGAGTTTTAGTCCGCTGTGGTGTAGAGAGTTTTAGTCTGTGGTGTAGAGAGTTTTAGTCTGTGGTGTAGAGAGTTTTAGTCTGTGGTGTAGTGAGTTTTAGTCCGCTGTGGTGTAGAGAGTTTTAGTCTGTGGTGTAGACAGTTTTAGTCCGCTGTGGTGTAGAGAGTTTTAGTCTGTGGTGTAGTGAGTTTTAGTCCGCTGTGGTGTAGAGAGTTTTAGTCTGTGGTGTATTGAGTTTTAGTCCGCTGTGGTGTAGAGAGTTTTAGTCTGTGGTGTAGTGAGTTTTAGTCCGCTGTGGTGTAGAGAGTTTTAGTCTGCTGTGGTGTAGAGAGTTTTAGTCCGCTGTGGTGTAGAGAGTTTTAGTCTGTGGTGTATTGAGTTTTAGTCTGTGGTGTAGAGAGTTTTAGTCTGTGTTGTAGAGAGTTTTAGTCTGTGGTGTAGAGAGTTTTAGTCTGTGGTGTAGAGAGTTTTAGTCTGTGGTGTAGAGAGTTTTAGTCCGCTGTGGTGTAGAGAGTTTTAGTCTGTGGTGTAGAGAGTTTTAGTCTGTGGTGTAGAGAGTTTTAGTCCGCTGTAGTGTAGAGAGTTTTAGTCCGCTGTGGTGTAGAGAGTTTTAGTCTGTGGTGTAGAGAGTTTTAGTCTGTGGTGTAGTGAGTTTTAGTCCGCTGTGGTGTAGAGAGTTTTAGTCTGTGGTGTAGACAGTTTTAGTCCGCTGTGGTGTAGAGAGTTTTAGTCTGTGGTGTAGTGAGTTTTAGTCCGCTGTGGTGTAGAGAGTTTAAGTCTGTGGTGTAGTGAGTTTTAGTCCGCTGTGGTGTAGAGAGTTTTAGTCTGCTGTGGTGTAGAGAGTTTTAGTCCGCTGTTGTGTAGAGAGTTTTAGTCTGTGGTGTATTGAGTTTTAGTCTGTGGTGTAGAGAGTTTTATTCCGCTGTGGTGTAGAGAGTTTTAGTCTGTGGTGTAGAGAGTTTTAGTCTGTGGTGTAGAGAGTTTTAGTCTGTGGTGTAGAGAGTTTTAGTCTGTGGTGTAGAGAGTTTTAGTCTGTGGTGTAGAGAGTTTTAGTCTGTGGTGTAGAGAGTTTTAGTCTGTGGTGTAGAGAGTTTTAGTCTGTGGTGTAGAGAGTTTTAGTCCGCTGTGGTGTAGAGAGTTTTAGTCTGTGGTGTAGAGAGTTTTAGTCTGTGGTGTAGAGAGTTTTAGTCTGTGGTGTAGAGAGTTTTAGTCTGTGGTGTAGAGAGTTTTATTCCGCTGTGGTGTAGAGAGTTTTAGTCTGTGGTGTAGAGAGTTTTAGTCTGTGGTGTAGAGAGTTTTAGTCTGTGGTGTAGAGAGTTTTAGTCTGTGGTGTAGAGAGTTTTATTCCGCTGTGGTGTAGAGAGTTTTAGTCTGTGGTGTAGAGAGTTTTAGTCTGTGGTGTAGAGAGTTTTAGTCTGTGGTGTAGAGAGTTTTAGTCTGTGGTGTAGAGAGTTTTAGTCTGTGGTGTAGAGAGTTTTAGTCTGTGGTGTAGAGAGTTTTAGTCTGTGGTGTAGAGAGTTTTAGTCTGTGGTGTAGAGAGTTTTAGTCTGTGGTGTAGAGAGTTTTAGTCCTCTGTGGTGTAGAGAGTTTTAGTCTGTGGTGTAGAGAGTTTTAGTCCGCTGTGGTGTAGAGAGTTTTAGTCCGCTGTGGTGTAGAGAGTTTTAGTCTGTGGTGTAGAGAGTTTTAGTCTGTGGTGTAGTGAGTTTTAGTCCGCTGTGGTGTAGACAGTTTTAGTCCGCTGTGGTGTAGAGAGTTTTAGTCTGTAGTGTAGAGAGTTTTAGTCTGTGGTGTAGAGAGTTTTAGTCTGTGGTGTAGTGAGTTTTAGTCCGCTGTGGTGTAGAGAGTTTTAGTCTGCTGTGGTGTAGAGAGTTTTAGTCCGCTGTGGTGTAGAGAGTTTTAGTCTGTGGTGTAGAGAGTTTTAGTCTGTGGTGTAGAGAGTTTTAGTCTGTGGTGTAGAGAGTTTTAGTCTGTGGTGTAGAGAGTTTTAGTCTGTGGTGTAGATAGTTTTATTCCGCTGTGGTGTAGAGAGTTTTAGTCTGTGGTGTAGAGTTTTATTCCGCTGTGGTGTAGAGAGTTTTAGTCTGTGGTGTAGAGAGTTTTAGTCTGTGGTGTAGAGAGTTTTAGTTTGTGGTGTAGAGAGTTTTAGTCTGTGGTGTAGAGAGTTTTAGTCTGTGGTGTAGAGAGTTTTAGTCTGTGGTGTAGAGAGTTTTAGTCTGTGGTGTAGAGAGTTTTAGTCTGTGGTGTAGAGAGTTTTAGTCTGTGGTGTAGAGAGTTTTATTCAGTAGCCGGCGGTGAGCAGACCTACACAGCGCAAGTCTAGGTTGGTGTGCTGACACAGAGTGGTTGGAATCATGACTTTTATACAGTAAGTTCAAAGCACAAAAGGCAGGAATAAATAAGTCAAGTGAGAGACAAAAACAATTTACAGTCAGATGTGATCTGTGGCCAAATGCCGTTATCGGGCATTTGGCATGACTGTCACTGAGGGCCAAATCCACAAAAGGATTGCGCGGCTTTTGCGGCCGCTAAACCGGTGCAAATGAGACAAAAAGAGAGCGTCTAATTCACAAAGCACCCGCAAAGGGCGAATTGCACCACAAACTGCGCTGCCAAGCAAATAGTGTCATGGTGCGCCTGTGCCATTTGCATGCATGTAAATTAGGTAATATTCATACATTCGGCGCAAAATTGCGCCCTTTCTATGCAAATAAGCCTCATTGCAAAAACCGTCTAATTCACAAAGGCCAGCGCTATTTGCCACACGCAAAAATAGTGGAGCAAATACCGTCTTTTGGAAGCGCCTACGCCGTAATCTCTGCGTCGATTTAACGCAGAACCATAATCAGAGCCGGATTAAATAAATGGACTACACTAGGCAGACTGTGATTTTTGGGCCCCCCTCCATCGATGTTATTTATGAAATCTTAAACTTACCAAAGTTACTAATAAAACTTTCACAAAATCAAAATTCACATTTTACATAGCATAGTCATAGTCAAGTTGGTTCTTTGTATTCCAAAATAAGTCATGTGTTGTATATTAAACAGTCTATCAGACTATTTTTAGATTTTTATTATACGTTATTACAACGCTCTATTAAATGCTATTAAATTATCCTTATCTTATCGATTGTGAGCATTTTGCAGAAAATCTTAATTAAATGTGTTGATTAAATTGAATAGTTAAATAAGAAGTCAAATCTACAAAGACCAATAAAATTTGCAGTAAGACAAAGTGTGCTGTAGTATGTATGTCTGTATGTGTATATGTATGTATGTGTATGCGTATGCAGAGCCGTCTGGGAGATTTGCGAGGCCCTGTGTGAAATGGCCAGGGGGGCCCTCGCGCGCTCGCTACGCTCACGCGCGCAAAATCTTTGGGTTTTTCAGGTCGGATCAGGTGTCTATATGCGCAATTTTAACTCTCCAATTAGCAAAATACTGTATACCTTCCCCTGCCTCATCATCATCTCGACTGCCTCGACACGGGCCCCCACGGCTGCTTGAGACCCGGTCAGATCGGTGATTTTTGTAACAAATTTATCAAATGAGCCTTTCAGAGAGGCATTAAACTCTTCCATTTTCTTTTGTTTTTTTCTTTTTTCATCCCCTGATGGAAATTTCCTGAATCTGTCTCGTTCTCTCGACATTGTGTGACAGTTTGTTCCAACTCCACCGTCTGGATCAGAGCAGCTTGTGTCTGCGCTTGGTCTGATCAGTTGTATTGAACAACAGACACGCGTCATCATTGCACATATATTTATTGATACATACATTGACACAGACTAGTACATATTTAAGTCTGTAATGGAACGTGACTGTTGATATTTATAAGGGGAAAAAGGAAAAAAAACACAAAAAAAAACGGGGAAAAAAAAAAATTGGGGAAAAAAAAAAAACGGCCCATAGCGCCAGGCCCCTTAGGGCGCAAGGCCCCGTGTGGTCGCACGGTTCGCACACCCCTTGCGGCCCTGTGCGTATGTATGCGTATATATATATGTATGTATACTAAATATAGTAATAATGCACATATATATATGCCTTAGGTTTTTACCGGCATGTTATCAACCATTAATATGTGTGCAGACAAAAAAAAAAAAAAAAAATTTTTTTGTCCCTCTGTCTGGGCCCCCCCTGTCAATCGGGCCCTAGGCACATGCCTAGTTTGCCTTTGCGTTAATCCGGCTCTGACCGTAATTCAGGCTTCACTCCCCCTCTGTCTCTGTTTCTCTCTCTCTTCAATATCATTCAAGCCTGTGTGATAATGAATGATATTAAGGGTGAAATCTACAGTCAGACATGACTGTCAGATCAAGTGGGGTTGTGGAATTATCTATTTAAAAGATTTAAAAGATATTAAGATTTAAAAATAAAAATAACAGGACGGAGCTCAGGATTCATCCATACAGTAAGGGGCTGCTTTATTACAAACAATTCCACCATATAAACATATAAATCTAATGTGTGTGTTTAACAGCTGACCTGTAGGTGTGTGTAGCAAAACACAGAACATGAATTACCGTCAGATCCTGATCTGTTCTGATCCGGTTTTAATGAAGTTACTGCAAAACTTTATGGGCGTGTTTGCGCCGGTATATCATTAGAGCAAAATCTTTTGTGAATAGGACCTTAAAGCGGGGCAAATTGCGGGCGCAATCTATTCTTTGTGGATTTGGCCCTAAGTTGTAAATTACCCCATAGGGCGTTCTCGTGGTTCAAGTCTGTGTTGAAGCGAATTCCAAGGTGTGGCCACTGCAGGGGGTAGGGAGCTGGAGTTTCACGTCAACCACGGTGTCACAATGCCTCATCACCAGTCTGCTCTTTACACGTTCACCAGTCTGCTCTTTACACTTTCACCAGTCTGCTCTTTACACTTTCACCAGTCTGCTCTTTACACTTTCACCAGTCTGCTCTTTACACTTTCACCAGTCTGCTCTTTCACACGTTCACCACTCTGCTCTTTCACACGTTCACCAGTCTGCTCTTTCACACGTTCACCAGTCGGCCGCCCAGAAGACCCTGGACTCGGACTCTCTGATGTCTCCAGACCTCTCGCCGATGGAGCTGCCATTGGACGGCGTGGACGAGGGGAGGCGGAGCCTCGCCCTGATGGCCGACGTGGAGGCGAACCTGTCGGAGGAGAAGCTGCTGCAGGTGGAGCTGACGGACGGGGGGAAGGTACGGAACCGAGTCTCTGAGTTTCAGCCTGTGTTCCTGTTACTGGAGTAAAACCACCATGGACCCCCCCCCAGGTCTTGCACCCGTTCCTGGCCCGGTCCTTCTCCACCCGGACGCGGCGGAGCAGCCAGGTCTCCTCCATCTTCAACTTCCGTCTGCGGAGCCGCGGCTCGGAGGCAGAAATGGCCGACGACGAGTTCTCCGCCCCCGGCGACGTGGCGGAGGGCGTGGGCGGCCGCACCTACAGCGGCGGCACCTTCGGCGGCGTCCTGCCCCAACCGTGGCCGCGGCGGCGCCTCAGCACCTACAGCACGGCCAGCCGGAGCTCCCAGGTCAGCGGCACTTACAATTGCACAGATTTTGTACATGATGACTCGGTAACAGCGATAAATGTGTGTATGTATGAACTATGATCTTTTAAATTGTATTGGGGACCCCAGGAAGAATAGCTGATGTCGTGACAAAACGTTAGCATATAACTTCAGTCTAAATCTCGTGTTCTTTCATTTAAAAAAAATGATCTTAAAAAAAAAGTCAAAATGTCGACTTTATTCACGAAATTTCAACTTTATTCTTGAAATTGTATTTCAACATGAATTAAAAGACCCGGTCAGGTGACCTTGTTTTACTTAGGATACCCATTAGCAACAGCATTAGCTAGTCTTCCTGGGGTCCCACATACACACAACACACAAATGAACACTTAATACATAACAGACATACATTATACATGACAAACAAAACAATAATAGACACAACTCCCTTAGTCACAAACAACACAGAGGATAAAACTAAATCACCATCACTCTCAGACATAAATACATAGAAATGAAATCAAATAAAACACCTTCATAAACAATACCTGCTGAAATGACCTTATCTTAGAATTCTTGACCACTTTTCACCTTTATTGTGAAAGGGTTTACACTTCCTGTAATTCTATTCAACCTTCATTCTGTTCCTTCCAAATGTCAAATCATCATTCACTAAAAAGATATTGTTTCAACTGAAACTTAAACCAATCTTTAGTGAGATCAGACACCGACCTCTATCTGTTTCCAGGTGTTTTATCCGTCTGTCCGTCTGTTTCCAGGTGTTTTATCCGTCTGTCTGTCTGTCCGTCTGTTTCCAGGTGTTTTATCCATCTGTCTGTCCGTCTGTTTCCAGGTGTTTTATCCGTCTGTCTGTCCGTCTGTTTCCAGGTGTTTTATCCATCTGTCCGTCCGTTTCCAGGTGTTTTATCCGTCCGTCCGTCTGTTTCCAGGTGTTTTATCCGTCCGTCCGTCTGTCTCGAGGTGTTTTATCCGTCCGTCCGTCTGTTTCCAGGTGTTTTATCCGTCTGTCCGTCCGTTTCCAGGTGTTTTATCCGTCCGTCCGTCTGTTTCCAGGTGTTTTATCCGTCCGTCCGTCTGTCTCGAGGTGTTTTATCCGTCCGTCCGTCTGTTTCCAGGTGTTTTATCCGTCCGTCCGTCTGTTTCCAGGTGTTTTATCCGTCTGTCCGTCCGTCTGTTTCCAGGTGTTTTATCCATCTGTCCGTCTGTTTCCAGGTGTTTTATCCATCTGTCCGTCTGTTTCCAGGTGTTTTATCCATCTGTCCGTCTGT
>NC_084608.1:36493766-36523766 GCF_033807715.1 Cololabis saira
GCCAGGACGTGAGCGGGAGGACGTGAGCGGGAGGACGTGAGCGGGAGGACGTTAGCGGGAGGACGGCTTACGTAACGACTCCCTCCTGCATCGTTGTAACTCTTCATACTCAGAGTCATTTTCCCTGATCTTTATTGGTCTTTATTCTTTATTTCATTCATTAAAAGAAAAACAAAACAGTTCAATATCATTACAACAAATCTCTTTCCTGGAATGAAAGGGAACAGAAAGAAGACTAAGGTTTTTTTAACCGTCCCTTTTTCCTAAGAAATCACATTTCAATTAATGTAATAATAAAAAAATAGATCAATTACAAATTACGCAATTTAAAAAAAAGACACTTTCCAATAAAGTAGTAATAGTAGTATTTAGTTTCATTCTCTAAATCCTAAATGGACTAATTTATAAAAGCTTACATTTATATATATATATATATATATATATATATATATATATATATATATATATATATATATATATATATATATATATATATATATATATATATATATATATATATATATATATATATATATATATATATATATATATATATATATTTATTTAAATGACACTGATGATTTACACCTGTACTTTGGGTTATTTGTGTTAAACTAAACTAAATTAAAAAAATTAAAAATAAAACTAAACATAATTAAAAAACAAAACAAACAAACAAAAAAATAAAACCAAAACTACAACAAATTTATAAAATAACATAAAATAGCTGTTGTATTCTTTTTTTTTTCAAAGAAAAGGTGTTAAAAATGGTTAGTTAATCACAGTTAGTTAATCATGGTTAGTTAATCATGGTTAGTTAATCATGGTTAGTTAATCATGGTTAGGTAATCACGGTTAGGTAATCATGGTTAGTTAATCACTGTTAGTTAATCATGGTTAGTTAATCATGGTTAGTTAATCACTGTTAGTTAATCACTGTTAGTTAATCACGGTTAGTTAATCACGGTTAGTTAATCATGGTTAGTTAATCATAGTTAGTTAATCACGGTTAGTTAATCACGGTTAGTTAATCACGGTTAGTTAATCATGGTTAGTTAATCATAGTTAGTTAATCATGGTTAGTTAATCACGGTTAGAGTTAATCATGGTTAGTTAATCACTGTTAGTTAATCACGGTTAGTTAATCATGGTTAGTTAATCATAGTTAGTTAATCACGGTTAGTTAATCACGGTTAGTTAATCACGGTTAGTTAATCATGGTTAGTTAATCATAGTTAGTTAATCATGGTTAGTTAATCACGGTTAGTTAATCATGGTTAGTTAATCACTGTTAGTTAATCATGGTTAGTTAATCATGGTTAGTTAATCACTGTTAGTTAATCACGGTTAGTTAATCACGGTTAGTTAATCATGGTTAGTTAATCATAGTTAGTTAATCACGGTTAGTTAATCACGGTTAGTTAATCACGGTTAGTTAATCACGGTTAGTTAATCACGGTTAGTTAATCATGGTTAGTTAATCCCGGTTAGTTAATCATGGTTAGTTAATCCCGGTTAGTTAATCATGGTTAGTTAATCACGGTTAGTTAATCACGGTTAGTTAATCACGGTTAGTTAATCATGGTTAGTTAATCATGGTTAGTTAATCACGGTTAGTTAATCATGGTTAGTTAATCATGGTTAGTTAATCATGGTTAGGTAATCATGGTTAGTTAATCATGGTTAGTTAATCATGGTTAGTTAATCATGGTTAGTTAATCATGGTTAGTTAATCATGGTTAGGTAATCATGGTTAGTTAATCATGGTTAGTTAATCATGGTTAGTTAATCATGGTTAGTTAATCATGGTTAGTTAATCACGGTTAGTTAATCACGGTTAGTTAATCACGGTTAGGTAATCATGGTTAGTTAATCATGGTTAGTTAATCATGGTTAGGTAATCATGGTTAGGTAATCATGGTTAGTTAATCATGGTTAGTTAATCACGGTTAGTTAATCACGGTTAGTTAATCATGGTTAGGTAATCATGGTTAGTTAATCATGGTTAGTTAATCACGGTTAGTTAATCATGGTCAGTTAATCATGGTTAGTTAATCACGGTTAGTTAATCACGGTTAGTTAATCATGGTTAGTTAATCATGGTTAGTTAATCATGGTTAGTTAATCATGGTTAGTTAATCACGGTTAGTTAATCACGGTTAGTTAATCATGGTTAGTTAATCACGGTTAGTTAATCACGGTTAGTTATTGATGGTTAGTTAATCACGGTTACTTAATCATGGTTAGTTAATCATGGTTAGTGAATCACGGTTAGTTAATCACGGTTAGTTAATCACGGTTAGTTAATCATGGTTAGTTAATCATGGTTAGTTAATCACGGTTAGCACCATAGTTAGCATCATGTCCCGGTCCAGCGACGGCTTCACTTTCTTCAGACCAACTGTTTGTTGTTTTGTCGCCGTGACTCAGGTCTCGGGAGGAAAAACTCCTTCCTGCTGCAAAGTTCCCTCAGAAACAGCAAAGTTCCCTCAGAAACAACAAAGTTCCCTCAGAAACAGCAAAGTTCCCTCAGAAACAGCAAAGTTCCCTCAGAAACAGCAAAGTTCTGTCAGAAACAGCAAAGTTCCCTCAGAAACAGCAAAGTTCCGTCAGAAACAGCAAAGTTCTGTCAGAAACAGCAAAGTTCCCTCAGAAACAGCAAAGTTCCCTCAGAAACAGCAAAGTTCCCTCAGAAACAGCAAAGTTCCCTCAGAAACAGCAAAGTTCCCTCAGAAACAACAAAGTTCCCTCAGAAACAGCAAAGTTCCCTCAGAAACAGCAAAGTTCCCTCAGAAACAGCAAAGTTCCCTCAGAAACAACAAAGTTCCCTCAGAAACAGCAAAGTTCCCTCAGAAACAGCAAAGTTCCCTCAGAAACAGCAAAGTTCTGTCAGAAACAGCAAAGTTCCGTCAGAAACAGCAAAGTTCTGTCAGAAACAGCAAAGTTCCCTCAGAAACAGCAAAGTTCCCTCAGAAACAGCAAAGTTCCCTCAGAAACAGCAAAGTTCTGTCAGAAACAGCAAAGTTCCCTCAGAAACAACAAAGTTCCCTCAGAAACAGTAAAGTTCCCTCAGAAACAGTAAAGTTCCCTCAGAAACAGCAAAGTTCCCTCAGAAACAGCAAAGTTCCCTCAGAAACAGCAAAGTTCCCTCAGAAACAGCAAAGTTCCCTCAGAAACAGCAAAGTTCCCTCAGAAACAGCAAAGTTCCCTCAGAAACAACAAAGTTCCCTCAGAAACAGCAAAGTTCCCTCAGAAACAGCAAAGTTCCCTCAGAAACAACAAAGTTCTGTCAGAAACAGCAAAGTTCCCTCAGAAACAACAAAGTTCCCTCAGAAACAGCAAAGTTCCGTCAGAAACAGCAAAGTTCCCTCAGAAACAGCAAAGTTCCCTCAGAAACAGCAAAGTTCCCTCAGAAACAGCAAAGTTCTGTCAGAAACAGCAAAGTTCCCTCAGAAACAGCAAAGTTCCCTCAGAAACAGCAAAGTTCTGTCAGAAACAGCAAAGTTCTGTCAGAAACAGCAAAGTTCCCTCAGAAACAACAAAGTTCTGTCAGAAACAGCAAAGTTCCCTCAGAAACAGCAAAGTTCCCTCAGAAACAGCAAAGTTCCCTCAGAAACAGCAAAGTTCCCTCAGAAACAGCAAAGTTCCCTCAGAAACAGCAAAGTTCCATCAGAAACAACAAAGTTCTGTCAGAAACAGCAAAGTTCCCTCAGAAACAGCAAAGTTCTGTCAGAAACAGCAAAGTTCCCTCAGAAACAGCAAAGTTCTGTCAGAAACAGCAAAGTTCCCTCAGAAACAGCAAAGTTCCCTCAGAAACAGCAAAGTTCCTGCAGAAACAGCAAAGTTCCCTCAGAAACAGCAAAGTTCCCTCAGAAACAGCAAATTTCCCTCAGAAACAGCAAAGTTCCCTCAGAAACAACAAAGTTCCCTCAGAAACAGCAAAGTTCCCTCAGAAACAACAAAGTTCCCTCAGAAACAGCAAAGTTCCCTCAGAAACAGCAAAGTTCCCTCAGAAACAGCAAAGTTCCCTCAGAAACAGCAAAGTTCCCTCAGAAACAGCAAAGTTCTGTCAGAAACAACAAAGTTCCCTCAGAAACAGCAAAGTTCTGTCAGAAACAGCAAAGTTCCCTCAGAAACAGCAAAGTTCCCTCAGAAACAGCAAAGTTCCCTCAGAAACAGCAAAGTTCCCTCAGAAACAGCAAAGTTCTGTCAGAAACAGCAAAGTTCTGTCAGAAACAGCAAAGTTCCCTCAGAAACAACAAAGTTCTGTCAGAAACAGCAAAGTTCCCTCAGAAACAGCAAAGTTCCCTCAGAAACAGCAAAGTTCCCTCAGAAACAGCAAAGTTCCCTCAGAAACAGCAAAGTTCCCTCAGAAACAACAAAGTTCCCTCAGAAACAGCAAAGTTCCCTCAGAAACAACAAAGTTCCCTCAGAAACAGCAAAGTTCCCTCAGAAACAGCAAAGTTCCCTCAGAAACAGCAAAGTTCCCTCAGAAACAGCAAAGTTCCATCAGAAACAACAAAGTTCTGTCAGAAACAGCAAAGTTCCCTCAGAAACAGCAAAGTTCTGTCAGAAACAGCAAAGTTCCCTCAGAAACAGCAAAGTTCTGTCAGAAACAGCAAAGTTCCCTCAGAAACAGCAAAGTTCCCTCAGAAACAGCAAAGTTCCTGCAGAAACAGCAAAGTTCCCTCAGAAACAGCAAAGTTCCCTCAGAAACAGCAAAGTTCCCTCAGAAACAGCAAAGTTCCCTCAGAAACAACAAAGTTCCCTCAGAAACAGCAAAGTTCCCTCAGAAACAACAAAGTTCCCTCAGAAACAGCAAAGTTCCCTCAGAAACAGCAAAGTTCCCTCAGAAACAGCAAAGTTCCCTCAGAAACAGCAAAGTTCCCTCAGAAACAGCAAAGTTCTGTCAGAAACAGCAAAGTTCCCTCAGAAACAGCAAAGTTCTGTCAGAAACAGCAAAGTTCCCTCAGAAACAGCAAAGTTCCCTCAGAAACAGCAAAGTTCCCTCAGAAACAGCAAAGTTCCCTCAGAAACAGCAAAGTTCCCTCAGAAACAGCAAAGTTCTGTCAGAAACAGCAAAGTTCCCTCAGAAACAGCAAAGTTCCCTCAGAAACAGCAAAGTTCCGTCAGAAACAGCAAATTTCCCTCAGAAACAGTAAAGTTCCCTCAGAAACAGTAAAGTTCCCTCAGAAACAGCAAAGTTCCCTCAGAAACAGCAAAGTTCCCTCAGAAACAGCAAAGTTCCCTCAGAAACAGCAAAGTTCCCTCAGAAACAGCAAAGTTCCCTCAGAAACAGCAAAGTTCCCTCAGAAACAACAAAGTTCCCTCAGAAACAGCAAAGTTCCCTCAGAAACAGCAAAGTTCCCTCAGAAACAACAAAGTTCTGTCAGAAACAGCAAAGTTCCCTCAGAAACAACAAAGTTCCCTCAGAAACAGCAAAGTTCCGTCAGAAACAGCAAAGTTCCCTCAGAAACAGCAAAGTTCCCTCAGAAACAGCAAAGTTCCCTCAGAAACAGCAAAGTTCTGTCAGAAACAGCAAAGTTCCCTCAGAAACAGCAAAGTTCCCTCAGAAACAGCAAAGTTCTGTCAGAAACAGCAAAGTTCTGTCAGAAACAGCAAAGTTCCCTCAGAAACAACAAAGTTCTGTCAGAAACAGCAAAGTTCCCTCAGAAACAGCAAAGTTCCCTCAGAAACAGCAAAGTTCCCTCAGAAACAGCAAAGTTCCCTCAGAAACAGCAAAGTTCCCTCAGAAACAGCAAAGTTCCATCAGAAACAACAAAGTTCTGTCAGAAACAGCAAAGTTCCCTCAGAAACAGCAAAGTTCTGTCAGAAACAGCAAAGTTCCCTCAGAAACAGCAAAGTTCCTGCAGAAACAACAAAGTTCCCTCAGAAACAGCAAAGTTCCCTCAGAAACAGCAAAGTTCTGTCAGAAACAGCAAAGTTCCCTCAGAAACAGCAAAGTTCTGTCAGAAACAGCAAAGTTCCCTCAGAAACAGCAAAGTTCCCTCAGAAACAGCAAAGTTCCCTCAGAAACAGCAAAGTTCCCTCAGAAACAACAAAGTTCTGTCAGAAACAGCAAAGTTCCCTCAGAAACAGCAAAGTTCCCTCAGAAACAGCAAAGTTCCCTCAGAAACAGCAAAGTTCCCTCAGAAACAGCAAAGTTCCATCAGAAACAGCAAAGTTCTGTCAGAAACAACAAAGTTCCCTCAGAAACAGCAAAGTTCCCTCAGAAACAGCAAAGTTCCCTCAGAAACAACAAAGTTCTGTCAGAAACAGCAAAGTTCCCTCAGAAACAGCAAAGTTCCCTCAGAAACAGCAAAGTTCCCTCAGAAACAGCAAAGTTCCATCAGAAACAGCAAAGTTCTGTCAGAAACAGCAAAGTTCCCTCAGAAACAGCAAAGTTCCGTCAGAAACAGCAAAGTTCCCTCAGAAACAGCAAAGTTCCTGCAGAAACAGCAAAGTTCCCTCAGAAACAGCAAAGTTCTGTCAGAAACACCAAAGTTCCCTCAGAAACAGCAAAGTTCCCTCAGAAACAACAAAGTTCTGTCAGAAACAGCAAAGTTCCCTCAGAAACAGCAAAGTTCCCTCAGAAACAGCAAAGTTCCCTCAGAAACAGCAAAGTTCCATCAGAAACAGCAAAGTTCTGTCAGAAACAGCAAAGTTCCCTCAGAAACAGCAAAGTTCCGTCAGAAACAGCAAAGTTCCCTCAGAAACAGCAAAGTTCCTGCAGAAACAGCAAAGTTCCCTCAGAAACAGCAAAGTTCTGTCAGAAACAGCAAAGTTCCCTCAGAAACAGCAAAGTTCCCTCAGAAACAGCAAAGTTCTGTCAGAAACAGCAAAGTTCCCTCAGAAACAGCAAAGTTCCCTCAGAAACAGCAAAGTTCCCTCAGAAACAGTAAAGTTCTGTTAGAAACAGCAAAGTTCCCTCAGAAACAGCAAAGTTCCCTCAGAAACAGCAAAGTTCCCTCAGAAACAGTAAAGTTCCCTCAGAAACAGCAAAGTTCTGTCAGAAACAGCAAAGTTCCCTCAGAAACAGCAAAGTTCCCTCAGAAACAGCAAAGTTCCCTCAGAAACAGCAAAGTTCCCTCAGAAACAGCAAAGTTCCCTCAGAAACAGTAAAGTTCTGTTAGAAACAGCAAAGTTCCCTCAGAAACAGCAAAGTTCTGTCAGAAACAGCAAAGTTCCCTCAGAAACAGCAAAGTTCCCTCAGAAACAGCAAAGTTCCCTCAGAAACAGCAAAGTTCCCTCAGAAACAGTAAAGTTCTGTTAGAAACAGCAAAGTTCCGTCAGAAACAGCAAAGTTCCCTCAGAAACAGCAAAGTTCCCTCAGAAACAGCAAAGTTCCCTCAGAAACAGCAAAGTTCCGTCAGAAACAGCAAAGTTCTGTCAGAAACAGCAAAGTTCCCTCAGAAACAACAAAGTTCCCTCAGAAACAACAAAGTTCCCTCAGAAACAGCAAAGTTCCCTCAGAAACAGCAAAGTTCCATCAGAAACAGCAAAGTTCCCTCAGAAACAGCAAAGTTCCCTCAGAAACAGCAAAGTTCCCTCAGAAACAGCAAAGTTCCCTCAGAAACAGCAAAGTTCCCTCAGAAACAGCAAAGTTCCTGCAGAAACAGCAAAGTTCCCTCAGAAACAGCAAAGTTCCCTCAGAAACAGCAAAGTTCCCTCAGAAACAGCAAAGTTCTGTCAGAAACAGCAAAGTTCCCTCAGAAACAGCAAAGTTCCCTCAGAAACAGCAAAGTTCTGTCAGAAACAGCAAAGTTCCCTCAGAAACAGCAAAGTTCCCTCAGAAACAGCAAAGTTCCCTCAGAAACAGCAAAGTTCCCTCAGAAACAGCAAAGTTCTGTCAGAAACAGCAAAGTTCCCTCAGAAACAGCAAAGTTCCCTCAGAAACAGCAAAGTTCCGTCAGAAACAGCAAAGTTCCCTCAGAAACAGCAAAGTTCCCTCAGAAACAGTAAAGTTCCCTCAGAAACAGCAAAGTTCTGTCAGAAACAACAAAGTTCCCTCAGAAACAGCAAAGTTCCCTCAGAAACAGCAAAGTTCCCTCAGAAACAGCAAAGTTCCCTCAGAAACAGTAAAGTTCTGTTAGAAACAGCAAAGTTCTGTCAGAAACAGCAAAGTTCCCTCAGAAACAGCAAAGTTCTGTCAGAAACAGCAAAGTTCCCTCAGAAACAGCAAAGTTCCCTCAGAAACAGTAAAGTTCTGTTAGAAACAGCAAAGTTCCCTCAGAAACAGCAAAGTTCCCTCAGAAACAGCAAAGTTCCCTCAGAAACAGCAAAGTTCCCTCAGAAACAGCAAAGTTCCCTCAGAAACAGCAAAGTTCCCTCAGAAACAGCAAAGTTCCCTCAGAAACAGCAAAGTTCCCTCAGAAACAGCAAAGTTCCCTCGGAAACAGCAAAGTTCCGTCAGAAACAGCAAAGTTCCCTCAGAAACAGCAAAGTTCCCTCAGAAACAGCAAAGTTCCCTCAGAAACAGCAAAGTTCTGTCAGAAACAGCAAAGTTCCCTCAGAAACAGCAAAGTTCTGTCAGAAACAGCAAAGTTCCCTCAGAAACAGCAAAGTTCCGTCAGAAACAGCAAAGTTCCCTCAGAAACAGCAAAGTTCCCTCAGAAACAGCAAAGTTCTGTCAGAAACAGCAATGTTCCCTCAGAAACAGCAAAGTTCTGTCAGAAACAGCAAAGTTCCCTCAGAAACAGCAAAGTTCTGTCAGAAACAGCAAAGTTCCCTCAGAAACAGCAAAGTTCCCTCAGAAACAGCAAAGTTCCCTCAGAAACAGCAAAGTTCCCTCAGAAACAGCAAAGTTCTGTCAGAAACAGCAAAGTTCCGTCAGAAACAGCAAAGTTCTGTCAGAAACAGCAAAGTTCCCTCAGAAACAGCAAAGTTCCCTCAGAAACAGCAAAGTTCCCTCAGAAACAGCAAAGTTCCCTCAGAAACAGCAAAGTTCTGTCAGAAACAGCAAAGTTCCCTCAGACACAGCAAAGTTCCGTCAGAAACAGCAAAGTTCTGTCAGAAACAGCAAAGTTCCCTCAGAAACAGCAAAGTTCCCTCAGAAACAGCAAAGTTCCCTCAGAAACAGCAAAGTTCTGTCAGAAACAGCAAAGTTCCCTCAGACACAGCAAAGTTCCGTCAGAAACAGCAAAGTTCTGTCAGAAACAGCAAAGTTCCCTCAGAAACAGCAAAGTTCCCTCAGAAACAGCAAAGTTCCCTCAGAAACAGCAAAGTTCCCTCAGAAACAGCAAAGTTCCGTCAGAAACAGCAAAGTTCCCTCAGAAACAGCAAAGTTCCGTCAGAAACAGCAAAGTTCCCTCAGAAACAACAAAGTTCCCTCAGAAACAGCAAAGTTCCCTCAGAAACAGCAAAGTTCTGTCAGAAACAGCAAAGTTCTGTCAGAAACAGCAAAGTTCCCTCAGAAACAGCAAAGTTCTGTCAGAAACAGCAAAGTTCCCTCAGAAACAGCAAAGTTCCCTCAGAAACAGCAAAGTTCCCTCAGAAACAGCAAAGTTCCCTCAGAAACAGCAAAGTTCCCTCAGAAACAGCAAAGTTCCTGCAGAAACAGCAAAGTTCCCTCAGAAACAGCAAAGTTCCCTCAGAAACAGCAAAGTTCCCTCAGAAACAGCAAAGTTCCCTCAGAAACAGCAAAGTTCCTGCAGAAACAGCAAAGTTCCCTCAGAAACAGCAAAGTTCCCTCAGAAACAGCAAAGTTCCCTCAGAAACAGCAAAGTTCCCTCAGAAACAGCAAAGTTCCCTCAGAAACAGCAAAGTTCCCTCAGAAACAGCAAAGTTCTGTCAGAAACAGCAAAGTTCTGTCAGAAACAGCAAAGTTCCCTCAGAAACAACAAAGTTCTGTCAGAAACAACAAAGTTCCGTCAGAAACAGCAAAGTTCCCTCAGAAACAGCAAAGTTCCCTCAGAAACAGCAAAGTTCCCTCAGAAACAGCAAAGTTCCCTCAGAAACAGCAAAGTTCCCTCAGAAACAGCAAAGTTCCCTCAGAAACAGCAAAGTTCTGTCAGAAACAGCAAAGTTCCCTCAGACACAGCAAAGTTCCGTCAGAAACAGCAAAGTTCTGTCAGAAACAGCAAAGTTCCCTCAGAAACAGCAAAGTTCCCTCAGAAACAGCAAAGTTCCCTCAGAAACAGCAAAGTTCCCTCAGAAACAGCAAAGTTCCGTCAGAAACAGCAAAGTTCCCTCAGAAACAGCAAAGTTCCGTCAGAAACAGCAAAGTTCCCTCAGAAACAACAAAGTTCCCTCAGAAACAGCAAAGTTCCCTCAGAAACAGCAAAGTTCTGTCAGAAACAGCAAAGTTCTGTCAGAAACAGCAAAGTTCCCTCAGAAACAGCAAAGTTCTGTCAGAAATAGCAAAGTTCCCTCAGAAACAGCAAAGTTCCCTCAGAAACAGCAAAGTTCCCTCAGAAACAGCAAAGTTCCCTCAGAAACAGCAAAGTTCCCTCAGAAACAGCAAAGTTCCTGCAGAAACAGCAAAGTTCCCTCAGAAACAGCAAAGTTCCCTCAGAAACAGCAAAGTTCCCTCAGAAACAGCAAAGTTCCCTCAGAAACAGCAAAGTTCCTGCAGAAACAGCAAAGTTCCCTCAGAAACAGCAAAGTTCCCTCAGAAACAGCAAAGTTCCCTCAGAAACAGCAAAGTTCCCTCAGAAACAGCAAAGTTCCCTCAGAAACAGCAAAGTTCCCTCAGAAACAGCAAAGTTCTGTCAGAAACAGCAAAGTTCTGTCAGAAACAGCAAAGTTCCCTCAGAAACAACAAAGTTCTGTCAGAAACAACAAAGTTCCGTCAGAAACAGCAAAGTTCCCTCAGAAACAGCAAAGTTCCCTCAGAAACAGCAAAGTTCCCTCAGAAACAGCAAAGTTCCCTCAGAAACAGCAAAGCTTTGAAGCCTCTTCTCCGACCAGGACCGGGGTGACCCGGATCAGCTGCAGGGTGGAGGACCGAGTCTATTTTCAAACCTCTGAAGAGGAAGAGGAGCCTGGAGGAGTTTCATCACCTCCACCTGCACACCAGACCATCGTTACGCAACAGCCCAGGAAGACGAGGAGGAGGAAGAAGAGGAGGTCGGTCCAGTCCCCTAACGCCACCAGACGCAGCTTATTATGGGATGGAGCACGTCAGTCACCGTGGAGACAACAGTGGACTTGGTTTGTGTAACGGTCCGTGTATTTCGCAGCCATCCGTTTTTTGTTTTGAAATGACAAAATAAAAATAGAGAAATAATCCAAAATAATCCGTTTCTCATCTTTTGTTTTGAAAATAAAAAACGGAAAACGGATCGTTATCCATTATCTGTTTTCCGATTTCATAGATGTGTTTGAAAATCGAAATTGGGAATTAAAACAGCGAGTGGAAAACTATTTTCTCCATTTCCTATTCATTTCGGGCGGGGGCGGGGGGTATGTTAGAGTTCAGTTTATGTTATTGATTGGACGCAGCTTTTTTTTTGACGCTGCAGCTGAACGGACTGTCACAACATCACTGCAGTGAAACATGAGTGTAATCTGTAATCTGTCTTCACTCCGTCATGAAACTGCAGTGATGTTGTGAGTCCGTTCAGCTGCAGCGTCAAAAAAAAGCTGCGTCCAATCAATAACACAAACTGAACTCTAACATACTCCCCACCCCCCCGTTGGAAACAAATAGGAAATAGAGAAAAGAGTTTTCCATTCGCTGTTTTAATTCCCAATTTCGATTTTCAAACACATCAATGAAATCGGAAAACGGATAATGGATAACGATCCGTTTTCCGTTTTCCGTTTTTTATTATCAAAACAAAAGATGGGAAACAGATTATTTTGGATTATTTCTCTATTTGTATTTTGTCATTTCAAAACAAAAAACGGATGGCCGCGAAGTCCACGGACCGTGTAACGATAAATAAAATCAGATGTTCAACAATTTGACAATAACGAACGACCACAAGGATCCTGCAGCGTGGGAGTGAGAGGGGCAGGGTAACGGCCCGGTCAGGGTAACGGCCCGGTCGGGGTAACGGCCCGGTCAGGGTAACGGCCCGGTCAGGGTAACGACCCGGTCAGGGTGACGGCCCGGTCAGGGTGACGGCCCGGGCAGGGTAACGACCCGGTCAGGGTAACGGCCCGGTCAGGGTGACGGCCCGGTCAGGGTAACGGCCCGGTCAGGGTAACGACCCGGTCAGGGTGACGGTCCGGTCAGGGTGACGGCCCGGTCAGGGTAACGGCCCGGTCAGGGTAACGGCCCGGTCAGGGTAACGGCCCGGTCAGGGTAACGGCCCGGTCAGGGTAAAGGCCCGGTCAGGGTAACGGTCAGGGTGACGACCCGGTCAGGGTAACGGCCTGGTCAGGGTGACGGCCCGGTCAGGGTGACGGCCCGGTCAGGGTGACGGCCCGGTCAGGGTAACGACCCGGTCAGGGTAACGGCCCGGTCAGGGTGACGGCCCGGTCAGGGTAACGGCCCGCTCAGGGTAACGACCCGGTCAGGGTGACGGCCCGGTCAGGGTAACGGCCCGGTCAGGGTAAAGGCCCGGTCAGGGTAACGGTCAGGGTGACGACCCGGTCAGGGTAACGGCCCGGTCAGGGTAACGGCCCGGTCAGGGTAACGGTCAGGGTAACGGTCCGGTCAGGGTAACGGCCCGGTCAGGGTAACGGCCCGGTCAGGGTGACGGCCCGGTCAGGGTGACGGCCCGGTCAGGGTGACGGCCCGGTCAGGGTAACGGCCCGGTCAGGGTAACGGCCCGGTCAGGGTAACGGCCCGGTCAGGGTAACGACCCGGTCAGGGTAACAGCCCGGTCAGGGTAACGACCCGGTCAGGGTGACGGCCCGGTCAGGGTAACGGTCAGGGTAACGACCCGGTCAGGGTGACGGCCCGGTCAGGGTAACGGCCCGGTCAGGGTGACGGCCCGGTCAGGGTAACGGCCCGGTCAGGGTAACGGCCCGGTCAGGGTAACGACCCGGTCAGGGTAACGGCCCGGTCAGGGTAACGGCCTGGTCAGGGTGACGGTCAGGGTGACGACCCGGTCAGGGTAACGGCCCGGTCAGGGTGACGGCCCGGTCAGGGTGACGGCCCGGTCAGGGTAACGGCCCGGTCAGGGTGACGGCCCGGTCAGGGTAACGGCCCGGTCAGGGTAACGGCCCGGTCAGGGTAACGACCCGGTCAGGGTAACGGCCCGGTCAGGGTAACGGCCCGGTCAGGGTGACGGCCCGGTCAGGGTAACGGCCCGGTCAGGGTAACGGTCAGGGTGACGACCCGGTCAGGGTAACGGCCCGGTCAGGGGGACGGCCCGGTCAGGGTGACGGCCCGGTCAGGGTAACGGCCCGGTCAGGGTGACGGCCCGGTCAGGGTAACGGCCCGGTCAGGGTAACGACCCGGTCAGGGTGACGGCCCGGTCAGGGTAACGACCCGGTCAGGGTGACGGCCCGGTCAGGGTAACGACCCGGTCAGGGGGACGGCCCGGTCAGGGTAACGGCCCGGTCAGGGTGACGGCCCGGTCAGGGTAACGGCCCGGTCAGGGTGACGGCCCGGTCAGGGTAACGGCCCGGTCAGGGTGACGGCCCGGTCAGGGTGACGGCCCGGTCAGGGTAACGGCCCGGTCAGGGTGACGGCCCGGTCAGGGTGACGGCCCGGTCAGGGTGACGGCCCGGTCAGGGTAACGACCCGGTCAGGGGGACGGCCCGGTCAGGGTAACGGCCCGGTCAGGGTGACGGCCCGGTCAGGGTAACGGCCCGGTCAGGGTGACGGCCCGGTCAGGGTGACGGCCCGGTCAGGGTAACGGCCCGGTCAGGGTGACGGCCCGGTCAGGGTGACGGCCCGGTCAGGGTGACGGCCCGGTCAGGGTAACGGCCCGGTCAGGGTGACGGCCCGGTCAGGGTGACGGCCCGGTCAGGGTAACGGCCCGGTCAGGGTGACGGCCCGGTCAGGGTGACGGCCCGGTCAGGGTGACGGCCCGGTCAGGGTAACGGCCCGGTCAGGGTAACGGGCCGGGCAGGCGGGGGAGAGGTTTGTCCGTCAAGACTCCTCTCCTTGGCCCTGCCCCTTCTCAACCTTTCTCCGACCCTGAACCCCAACCTGGGACTTGACGATTGGGCCGGAGCTTCGGGAGCTGCTGCTGCAAGGAAGGAAGGAAGGAAGGAAGGAAGGAAGGAAGGAAGGAAGGAAGGAAGGAAGGAAGGAAGGAAGGAAGGAAGGAAGGAAGGAAGGAAGGAAGGAAATGAGCGAGAGAGAAAGAAAGAAAGAAAGAAAGAAAGAAAGAAGGAAAGAAAGAAAGAAAGGAAGAAAGAAAGAAAGAAAGAAAGAAAGAAAGAAGGAAAGAAAGAAGGAAGGAAAGAAAGAAAGAAAGAAAGAAAGAAAGAAAGAAAGAAAGAAAGAAAGAAAGAAAGAAAGAAAGAAAGAAAGAAAGAAAGAAAGAAAGAAAGAAAGAAAAATCGTTATCGTTATCGGGATAAATGCCAGAAATTATCGTGATAATTTTTTTAGTCCATACTGCCCATTCCTAGTCCCCCACCCCCGGTCATCCCGTTGCTGCTTCCACCTGCCTGCTGTGCTGCTGCCGTCCCTGACCCCCCAGTCTGGCCCTCGGCAGGAGGGTCCCCCCTTATGATCCAGGTCCAGGTTTCTCCCCCCCTGATGAGCCTGGTCCTGGTCCAGGTTTCTTCCTCCTAAAGGGGAGTTTTTCTTGCCACTGTTTGGCTTAAGGCTTTTCTCCCACTAGGGGAGTTTTGGTAACCCTTTCTTTTACAGTACCGTAATAACCAGGTAATACCATGGTATTTACACTGTAATTACCTAGTAGTACCTTGTATTTACAAGGTAATTACATGGTAACTACCTGGTTGTTTAAACTAAACATTACTAGGTAATTTCAAAGACATTAGATGGGAACTATGAGGGAAATTAGAGGTATTTACCAGGTTAATATTGGTAACTACCAGTCAATTTACCATGTAATTACTCTGAAATTACATGAATTATTTCTAAGTAAGTACCAGGTAATTACTAAGTATTTTTCTGCAAACTACCAGGAAATTATAACCTATATTAGAGGTAGTTACCAGCTAATTACACTTCAATGACCATGTAGTTACCTTGTATTTACTATACATTTCATGGATAACTACCGGGTATTTACCCATTCATTATTGATTTATGTATTATCAATGGATTGGTGCATGTACCCCCGAGGGTGTAAATGACTCTATTGACCTTGTAATTAACCTGATAGTTACCATGTTTTACCTGGTAATTGGCAGGTACTTGTAGTTACTTGCCCAGTAATTCTATTTCCTAAGTATTTACCCAATAAGTACAGACATTTTTACCTGGCTTTTACTCAGTAATTAAAGTGAAACTGGACTGTAAAAGAAAGCGTGTGTTGTTTCCATAATATTACCTGGTAATTGTAGATTATAATTATGAAGATTTGAACAATTGGCAAAACGATAAATATAATCTGATGTTCAACAGTTTGACAATAACGAACAACCACCTGGAACCTCAGCTGACGAGCCATTAGGGGTCCTGGAGTTCCTCAAGGCTCCGTCCTGGAGTTCCTCAAGGCTCCGTCCTGGAGTTCCTCAAGGCTCCGTCCTGGAGTTCCTCAAGGCTCCGTCCTGGAGTTCCTCAAGGCTCCGTCCTGGAGTTCCTCAAGGCTCCGTCCTGGAGTTCCTCAAGGCTCCGTCCTGGAGTTCCTCAAGGCTCCGTCCTGGAGTTCCTCAAGGCTCCGTCCTGGAGTTCCTCAAGGCTCCGTCCTGGAGTTCCTCAAGGCTGCGTCCTGGAGTTCCTCAAGGCTCCGTCCTGGAGTTCCTCAAGGCTCCGTCCTGGAGTTCCTCAAGGCTCCGTCCTGGAGTTCCTCAAGGCTGCGTCCTGGAGTTCCTCAAGGCTCCGTCCTCGAGTTCCTCAAGGCTCCGTCCTGGAGTTCCTCAAGGCTCCGTCCTGGAGTTCCTCAAGGCTCCGTCCTGGAGTTCCTCAAGGCTCCGTCCTAGAGTTCCTCAAGGCTCCGTCCTGGAGTTCCTCAAGGCTCCGTCCTGGAGTTCCTCAAGGCTCCGTCCTGGAGTTCCTCAAGGCTCCGTCCTATGACTTGAGCAAGGCCTTAACCCTAATTGCTCCACAAATTTATCTCCGATGTAAGTCGCTTTGGCGTCTGCTAAATGACAGTAATAGTAGTAGTAGTAGTAGTAGTAAGTAGTACTACTACAGTAGTAATGTAGTAGTAAATTACCCAGGCGGTTTGATCTTGGGGGTAAATCTGCCGGGACATTCACTCCTGGGAAGAGTTTTCTCAATGCAGAATATTTGGAATCGGGTTTTGGGCTTTTCCAGGTCGTTGCTGATGTCTTTCCCTTTTGGCGTTGTGTTAGACACACCTGCCTGCTTTTGTAGAGGTCTGATCACCGGCTGAGGATCAGAGGTCTGACCACCGGCTGAGGACCGGAGCATCGGTCCGTGTTGACGGGGTACTTAGGGTTGCCCTCACGTCTCTCTTTAGGGCTTCATCTTTGTGAAAAACTGGAGGAGTAAAAGTGACGGAGTTGCTCGTCTGAGGTTGAATCTGTCTCGCCTGGTCCTGGTCCTGGTCCTGGTCCTGGTCCTGGTCCTGGTTCTGGTCCTGGTCCTGGTCCTGGTCCTGGTCCTGGTCCTGGTCCTGGTCCTGGTCCTGCGTGGGCGTAGTTTCATGTTGTGACACCAAGTGTTTGTGGAAGACCTGAGCTGCTCAGACAGGAGTGGGAGGAAGGAATCGCCATGGAGACGTCACCGTGGCAACCAGCAGCTCAGACAGCTCCACGGAGACCAGATCCAGACCTGCAGGTCCTCTACAGACCACTAGGGTCCAGATCCAGACCTGCAGGTCCTCTACAGACCACTAGGGTCCAGATCCAGACCTGCAGGTCCTCTACAGACCACTAGGGTCCAGATCCAGACCTGCAGGTCCTCTACAGACCACTAGGGTCCAGATCCAGACCTGCAGGTCCTCTACAGACCACTAGGGTCCAGATCTCTTCATGGAGGAGTTGAGGTGTTGATCCTCCGGGTCTGGACTTGTCTGGACCTGCAGGTCCAGGTCTCACCCCGCCCCCCCTGCTCCCGCAGCGCTAGCTCGTCTCCGGAGATTAATTAACCACTAATTAATCACCTCATACGAGCTTCAGGTCGTAATCAAGAGTGTTTTCCTCTGGGGTCAGAACTAGGGACCAGTACGAGTATTTTAATTCAATTCAATTCAATTCAATTCCTGTATTGTCATTATATTGTCGTTACAGTGCGAACAACGGAATTAGATAGCAACTCTGTGGTGTTACAACAACATGAAAAACATAGGACAATGAAATAATAAAAAGCATGTATAAACTAAGATCTGCTACTAAGCATGTATAATAATAAATTTAAGCTGCAAGCAGCGATGAACGGGCCCTCGCACTCACGGCCACCGCCCCCCATAAGCATATCAGAAATGACACCACCCACGACTTCCTATGTCAAACCATTCAAAGGTTATAGCAGAGAAAAGTTTTCTAGGGGGCGCTGTTGAGCCGTTAGGCCACGCCCATTAATGCAAACCATGAAACATCAAATTTATCGCCAGGCCTGCCCTGCATGCAAAATTCGGTGACTTTTGGGGAACTATCAAATATGGACCAATCAGATGAAGGGTGTGCACGCTTTGTGGCGTCTAGCGTCGCCACGGTAACACTTTTGAAAGAGAAAAGTAATGCGCATCGTCGCAGGATGGAGACGCACATTTTGATGTATAACACACCTGGGTGCACGTTACGGTTCGGGCCGTATTAACGGCCGAAGGAATGGCATAAATTGCGCCAAAATGACACGATTAATTCAAAATGACCGACTTCCTGTTTGGTTTCGGCCATGGCACCAAGAGACTTTTCTTTAAGTTGTGACATGATACAGGTGTGTACCGATTTTCGTGCATGTACGTCAAACCGTATTGTGGGGCTTGAGGCACAAAGTTTTCTAGGGGGCGCTGTTGAGCCGTTAGGCCACGCCCATTAATGCAAACCATGAAATATCACATTTTTCACCAGGCCTGGCTTGGTGCAAAATTTGGTGACTTTGGTGAAAAAAAATTCATAAATAATAAAACAGCTGGCTTGTACCAGGTTAAAGTGCAAGAGTGCATAGCAACATAGCAGCATCAGCTTAATTAGTGCATTACAGTATTACAGTATTTTAATGTGTGTACTTGCCGATACCGAGTACCAATATGATACTTGATAGTAAAGATGCAATGAAAAATGCAATAAATTGGAAGACAGGTTTTATTTGCAACGGATAAATTCAATAAAAATAAATAAAACGAGTAGAATAACTATTTTAAACAAAAAATAATCTTTCCGTGTAAA
The DNA here is from genome assembly GCF_033807715.1 of Cololabis saira. Classification (NCBI taxonomy): domain Eukaryota; kingdom Metazoa; phylum Chordata; class Actinopteri; order Beloniformes; family Belonidae; genus Cololabis; species Cololabis saira. Next base: position 36,512,106 of record NC_084608.1, read on the forward strand.
TAAAAAGTCTCCACACTGGCACTGTCTTCACATTTAAGAAAATATTGAACATATAACATATCAATGAAACTGTCTCTTGCCTGATTGCCTGTAGCTCTTGCAGAACCTGAGCTAATGTTGCTGTTGTGGTCTTGCAGTAGCATTAGCAAACTCTGTATACTCAGCTTTATGATGCGTCTTGAGATGTTTTATCAAGTGGCTGGTGTTAAAGGACGTATTCCCCTTTCCTCCACACCTTAGCAGCACGTAGCGTAGCAGCACGTAGCGTAGCAGCACGTAGCGTAGCAGCACGTAGCGTAGTAGCACGTAGCGTAGCAGCACATAGCGTAGCAGCACATAGCATAGCAGCACGTAGCATAGCAGCACGTAGCTTAGCAGCATTTAGCTTCAGTCTGACTTGCTCCTGCCGGCGCTAACCAGTAACTACAACAACAATGAAGTGGTATCGGAGAATTTTTGCGAGTACGACTTTATGAGAGCAGTATCGGTATCGGCCCCGATACCGATACCAGTAACGATACCAAGACCGATACCAGTAACGATACCAAGACCGATACCAGTAACAATACCAAGACCGATACCAGTAACGATACCGATACCAGTATCGATACCAAGACCGATACCAGTAACAATACCAAGACCGATACCAGTAACGATACCGATACCAGTATCGATACCAAGACCGATACCAGTAACGATACCGATACCAGTATCGATACCAAGACCGATACCAGTAACGATACCGATACCAGTAGCGATACCAAGACCGATACCACTAACGGTACCGATACCAGTAGCGATACCAATACCGATAACAGTATCGATATCGATACCAATACTAGTATCGGTATCGGTATTGATACCAATACTAGTATCGGTATCGGTATTGATACTGGTATCGTTATCGGCATCGCTACTGGTATCGTCCCCGATACCAGTATCGATATCGGGCCGATACCGATACCAGTGGTGATACCAGTATCGGTATCAGCCCCGATATTGATGCTGGTATCGGCCCCGATACTGATACCAGTATAGGTATTGGGGCTGATACTGGTATCGGCCCCGATACCGATACCAGTATCGATATCGGGGCGTCCCTAGTCATGACTTATGTCGTTCCCTCATCCCGTTGTGTCTCAGGAATCTGATCCCCCTCCCCCCTCTCTCTTCCCCCCAGGTTCCCACCTCCACCACGGAGCTGAGTACGATGCTGCTGCCGCCGCCGTCCGCCATGCCGGACCCGGAGCGCCGCGGCCGGGCCCTGAGCGGCGCCAGCTTCCTCAGCGACGCCATGGAAGGTGAGCAATCTGATTGGTTGTTAACTGTGGTATAATGATCTGATTGGTTGTTAACTGTGGTATAATGATCTGATTGGTTGTTAACTGTGGTATAATGATCTGATTGGTGGTTAACTGTGGTATAATGATCTGATTGGTTGTTAACTGTGGTATAATGATCTGATTGGTTGTTAACTGTGGTATAATGATCTGATTGGTTGTTAACTGTGGTATAATGATCTGATTGGTTGTTAACTGTGGTATAATGAGTTTATACCACGGCTTCTATTCTAAAGCCTCATCACAGCAGATCATTCCACGTCAGGGAAGCAACAATGTTTCCATGACAACAACCAACTTGTACAGATTTGTTGACGGTTACAGCAGGTAGAAAAAAGTAGCTAGTGTTAAAGTTTATTTTTTTATTTTCGTTAAAAATTAATGAGTCATGTTGAGGGTAAACGTTGATCTCCGGGGAGGAGCTAACGTTAGCGGGGAGGAGCTAACGATGGATGGATGGATGGAGGAGTTCCTGTCTCCAACATGTGGAGCTACATCTGGAGAGATGGACAATTGTTTTACACAGTGGGGATATTTTTACTGGATAATATGTTTTTCTATTAATCAAAAACTACATAAAATAGATTGTGTATTGCTCTTTCATATTTACATTATTGGTAACCATTTTATAAAAGCAATACATCACTTCAGGCCGTGATATACACTCTTATCACTTCAGGCCTGTTGTGATCTATTGCTTAAATATTAATTTATCATTTATATTATATATATATTAAACTCTCCCACTCTGTTCAAAACGTCCTGTGTTTATTTTCATATTTTCGTTTGGCCGTGCATTTTTTCCCTCCAAGTTATTTCCATCACAAACGCAAAATTCTGGTTCTGGTCCAGTCCTGCTTCACTGGTCCAACACATGAAAAGGGTCACATCCTGGTCCTGGTCCTGGTTCTGGTTCTGGTCCTGGTCCTGGTCCTGGTTCACTGGTCCAACACATGAAAAGGGTCACACCCTGGTCCTGGTCCTGGTTCTGTTCAGTTTCCGTTCACCGAGACTCTCTGAAACTCCGGCCTCAGCATCTCAACCAGGTTCAGGTCCTTCCAGAACCTGGACTCTCTGATACGTCATCATTCTGATGTAGATCTGCTGCCGTGTTTGGGTCACTTCCTGTCACATGACCCGGTTTCAGCCAGGCTTCGTCAGTCACATAGAAATGATTCCTCTCATTGGTCTCAGAACGGGAGGATCAAACATCTCCACGTTGTTCCAGAAACAGTTATTATCTGCACTTATTATGAATTTGTACTCTTGAGAAGTGGATTAACTGGGATTTATTCTCTTGAGAAGTAGATTAATTGGGATTTGTGCTGTTTAGATGTAATTTAACTGGGATTTGTCATTTTAAGAAGTAGATTAACCTGGATTTATTCTCTTTAAAAGGAGATTAACTGGGATTTGGACACGCCCACATATATATGTATATACATATATATATACATATATATGTGTATATATATATATTTATATGTATATGCTAAATGTTCATCCTCATTTCTTATCACTTCTGTGCCTTGTGCTGTTTTTTGGACCAGATTTTGGTCCAGATCTGACATTCCAGTGTGTGTGTGTGTGTGTGTGTGTGTGTGTGTGTGTGTGTGTGTGTGTGTGTGTGTGTGTGTGTGTGTGTGTGTTTCCTCGGGGAAACACTGGCTTTGTCTACGATGTCGGAGACGAGGAAGAGACATGGAAGCTGAATGAAGGAGGGGGGTGTCATTGTGGTCACCTTCGTTTAGCACGAATCCAGCTCCCTGTGTGTGTGTGTGTGTGTGTGTGTGTGTGTGTGTGTGTGTGTCTGCTGAGTCACCGTCTCCCCCCCGGCGGTCGCTGCTCTTACAGAACAGATCATTATACAGGAAAACACAAGAACCGCTGCTGTCTCTGCCCATCCATCTGCTGCTTCATCCCTCACTCTTTCATTCCTCTCTCTTTGCATTTCATTCTGCATCCCTCCTTCCCTACCTCCAGATTTCATGTTACCTTCAGCTTCATGTTACATCCCTCCAGATTTCATGTTACATCCCTCCAGATTTCATGTTACATCCCTCCATATTTCATGTTACATCCCTCCAGATTTCATGTTACATCCCTCCAGATTTCATGTTACATCCCCTCAAATTTCATGTTACATCATTCAGATTTCATGTTACATCCCCTCAAATTTCATGTAACATCCCTCCATATTTCATGTTACACCCCTCCAGATTTCATGTTACATCCCTTCAAATTTCATGTTACATCCCTCTATATTTCATGTTACATCCCTCCAGATTTCATGTTACATCCCTCCAGATTTCATGTTACATCCTCCAGATTTCATGTTACATCCCTCCAGATTTCATGTTACATCCCGTCAGATTTCATGTTACATCCCTCCAGATTTCATGTTACATCATTCAGATTTCATGTTACATCCCTCCAGATTTTGATGTTACATCATCCAGATTTCATGTTAAATCCCTTCAAATTTAATGTTACATCATTCAGATTTCATGTTACATCCCTCCAGATTTCATGTTACATCCCTCCAGATTTCATGTTACATCCCGTCAGATTTCATGTTACATCCCGTCAGATTTCATGTTACATCCCGTCAGATTTCATGTTACATCATTCAGATTTCATGTTACATCATTCAGATTTCATGTTACATCATTCAGATTTCATGTTACATCCCTCCAGATTTCATGTTACATCATTCAGATTTCATGTTACATCATTCAGATTTCATGTTACATCCCGTCAGATTTCATGTTACATCCCTCCAGATTTCATGTTACATCATTCAGATTTCATGTTACATCCCTCCAGATTTCATGTTACATCCCTCCAGATTTCATGTTACATCCCTCCAGATTTCATGTTACATCCCTCCAGATTTCATGTTACATCCCTCCAGATTTCATGTTACATCCCTCCAGATTTCATGTTACATCCCTCCAGATTTCATGTTACATCATTCAGATTTCATGTTAAATCCCTCCAGATTTCATGTTACATCATTCAGATTTCATGTTAAATCCCTCCAGATTTCATGTTACATCCCTCCAGATTTCATGTTACATCATTCAGATTTCATGTTAAATCCCTCCAGATTTCATGTTACATCATTCAGATTTCATGTTACATCCCTCCAGATTTCATGTTACATCCCCCTTTAGTGGTCGATAGAGGAACGACAGTTCTAGTCTAGTTTTTGTCCAGTTCTGGTCCGGTTTTCGACCAGTTCTGGTCCAGGTCTAGTCCATGGCTGATCCGGTCCGGTCCAGAGTCCCCCTGACCCCCTTTCCCCCCTGTCCCCCTGCAGAGCTGGAGGAGGCGAACCGGCGCTGCCCCCCGTGCTGGTACCTGTTTGCGGACCGGTACCTGGTGTGGGTCTGCTGCCCCCGGTGGCTGGCGCTGAAGCGGCTGGTGAAAGCCGTGGTCATGGACCCGTTCCTGGACCTGGCCATCACCATCTGCATCGTCCTCAACACGCTCTTCATGGCCATGGAGCACTACCCCATGACGGACGAGTTCAACGGAGTGCTGACGGTCGGGAACCTGGTAGGAACCACCGGGGGGGGGCAGGGGTCTGGGGATCTGGACCCTGGTGGTCCCTAGAGGACCTGCAGGTCTGGATCTGGACCCTAGTGGTCTGTAGAGGAACCGCAATTTTTGAGAAAAAAGTTGAGAAAAAACTCTGAATTTTGAGAAAAAAGTCGAAATTTTGAGAAAAATGTTGAAATTTTGAGAAAAAGTCAAGAAAAAAGTCTAAATTTTGAGAAAAAAGTCGAAATTTTGAGAAAAAAGTCGGAATTTTGAGAAAAAAGTCGGAATTTTGAGACAAAGTCGAGAAAAAAGTCAAAATTTTGAGAAAAAAGTCAAAATTTTGAGAAAAAGTCGAGAAAAAAGTCGAAATTTTGAAAAAAATGTAGAAATTTTGAGAAAAAGTCAAGAAAAAAGTCTGAATTTTGAGAAAAAAGTCAAAATTTTGAGACAAAGTCGAGAAAAAAGTCAAAATTTTGAGAAAAAAGTCAAAATTTTGAGAAAAAGTCGAGAAAAAAGTCGAAATTTTGAAAATTTTTTAGAAATTTTGAGAAAAAGTCAAGAAAAAAGTCTGAATTTTGAGAAAAAAGTCGAAATTTTGAGAAAAAAGTCGGAATTTTGAGAAAAAAGTAGAGAAAAAAGTCGGAATTTTGAGAAAAAAGTCAGAATTTTGAGAAAAAAGTCGGAATTTTGAGAAAAAGTCGAGAAAAAAGTTGAAAACTAACGTACTGGTTCTCCAGAGGAACCGCAAGTCCAGGTCCAGATCCTAGTGGTCTGTAGAGGACCTGCAGGTCTGGATCTGGACCCTAGTGGTCTGTAGAGGACCTGCAGGTCTGGATCTGGACCCTAGTGGTCTGTAGAGGACCTGCAGGTCTGGATCTGAACCCTAGTGGTCTGTAGAGGACCTGCAGGTCTGGATCTGGACCCTAGTGGTCTGTAGAGGACCTGCAGGTCTGGATCTGGACCCTAGTGGTCTGTAGAGGACCTGCAGGTCTGGATCTGGACCCTAGTGGTCTGTAGAGGACCTGCAGGTCTGGATCTGGACCCTAGTGGTCTGTAGAGGACCTGCAGGTCTGGATCTGGACCCTAGTGGTCTGTAGAGGAACCGCAATTTTTGAGAAAAAAGTTGAGAAAAAACTCGGAATTTTGAGAAAAAAGTCCAAATCTTGAGACAAAGTCGAGAAAAAAGTCAAAATTCTGAAAAAAATGTTGACATTTTGAGAAAAAGTCAAGAAAAAAGTCTGAATTTTGAGAAAAAAGTCGAAATTTTGAGAAAAAAGTCGGAATTTTGAGAAAAAAGTAGAGAAAAAAGTCGGAATTTTGAGAAAAAAGTCGAAATTTTGAGAAAAAAGTCGGAATTTTGAGAAAAAAGTAGAGAAAAAAGTCGAAAACTAACGTACTGGTTCTCCAGAGGAACCGCAAGTCCAGGTCCAGATCCTAGTGGTCTGTAGAAATGTCGAGAAAAATGAGGAAAAAAACAGGAAAAAAGAGGAAAAAAAGAAGAAGAAAAAGGAAAAAAAGAGGAAAAAAGAAGGAAAAAAAGAGGGAAAAAAATGACAAAAGAGGACAAAATAGGGAAAAAAAAACAGAAAAAAAGAGGAAAAAAATAGAAAAAAAGAGGGAAAAAAGAAGGAAAAAAATAGAAAAAAAGAGGAAAATACCAGAATATTCCACCAGCGATTTTACCATTTTCAGAAGCTGTAAATGTATCATTTGTTATTGTTCAGTTCTGATCCAGTTCTGGTCCAGTTCTGGTCCAGTTCTGGTCCAGTTCTGGTCCAGTTCTGGTCCGGTTCTGGTCCAGTTCTGGTCCAGTTCTGGTCCAGTTCTGGTCCAGTTCTAGTCTAGTTCTAGTCCAGTTCTGGTCCAGTTCTGGTCCAGTTCTGGTCCAGTTCTGGTCCAGTTCTGGTCCAGTTCTGGTCCAGTTCTGGTCCAGTTCTAGTCCAGTTCTGGTCCAGTTCTAGTCTAGTTCTGGTCCAGTTCTGGTCCAGTTCTGGTCCAGTTCTGGTCCAGTTCTGGTCCAGTTCTGGTCCAGTTCTGGTCCAGTTCTAGTCCAGTTCTGGTCCAGTTCTAGTCTAGTTCTGGTCCAGTTCTGGTCCAGTTCTAGTCCAGTTCTGGTCCAGTTCTGGTCCAGTTCTAGTCCAGTTCTGGTCCAGTTCTAGTCTAGTTCTGGTCCAGTTCTGGTCCAGTTCTAGTCCAGTTCTGGTCCAGTTCTGGTCCAGTTCTAGTCCGGTTCTGGTCCAGTTCTAGTCCGGTTCTGGTCCAGTTCTGGTCCGGTTCTGGTCCAGTTCTGGTCCAGTTCTGGTCCAGTTCTAGTCCAGTTCTGGTCCAGTTCTAGTCCGGTTCTGGTCCAGTTCTGGTCCGGTTCTGGTCCAGTTCTGGTCCAGTTCTAGTCCAGTTCTGGTCCAGTTCTGGTCCAGTTCTAGTCCAGTTCTGGTCCAGTTCTAGTCCGGTTCTGGTCCAGTTCTGGTCCGGTTCTGGTCCAGTTCTGGTCCAGTTCTGGTCCAGTTCTGGTCCAGTTCTGGTCCAGTTCTGGTCCAGTTCTGGTCCAGTTCTGGTCCAGTTCTGGTCCAGTTCTAGTCTAGTTCTAGTCCAGTTCTGGTCCAGTTCTGGTCCAGTTCTGGTCCGGTTCTGGTCCAGTTCTGGTCCAGTTCTGGTCCAGTTCTGGTCCAGTTCTAGTCTAGTTCTAGTCCAGTTCTGGTCCAGTTCTGGTCCAGTTCTGGTCCAGTTCTGGTCCAGTTCTGGTCCAGTTCTGGTCCAGTTCTGGTCCAGTTCTAGTCCAGTTCTGGTCCAGTTCTAGTCTAGTTCTGGTCCAGTTCTGGTCCAGTTCTGGTCCAGTTCTGGTCCAGTTCTGGTCCAGTTCTAGTCCAGTTCTGGTCCAGTTCTGGTCCAGTTCTGGTCCAGTTCTGGTCCAGTTCTGGTCCAGTTCTGGTCCAGTTCTGGTCCAGTTCTGGTCCAGTTCTAGTCTAGTTCTGGTCCAGTTCTGGTCCAGTTCTGGTCCAGTTCTGGTCCAGTTCTGGTCCAGTTCTGGTCCAGTTCTAGTCTAGTTCTGGTCCAGTTCTGGTCCAGTTCTGGTCCAGTTCTAGTCCAGTTCTAGTCTAGTTCTGGTCTAGTTCTGGTCCAGTTCTGGTCCAGTTCTGGTCCAGTTCTAGTCCAGTTCTGGTCCAGTTCTGGTCCAGTTCTGGTCCAGTTCTGGTCCAGTTCTGGTCCAGTTCTAGTCTAGTTCTGGTCCAGTTCTAGTCTAGTTCTGGTCCAGTTCTGGTCCAGTTCTGGTCCAGTTCTGGTCCAGTTCTGGTCCAGTTCTAGTCTAGTTCTGGTCAGTTCTGGTCCAGTTCTGGTCCAGTTCTGGTCAGTTCTGGTCCAGTTCTAGTCCAGTTCTGGTCCAGTTCTAGTCCAGTTCTGGTCCGGTTCTGGTCCGGTTCTGGTCCGGTTCTGGTCCGGTTCTGGTCCAGTTCTAGTCCAGTTCTGGTCCAGTTCTGCTCCAGTTCTAGTCCAGTTCTAGTCCAGTTCTGGTCCGGTTCTGGTCCAGTTCTGGTCCAGTTCTGGTCCAGTTCTAGTCCAGTTCTGGTCCAGTTCTGGTCCAGTTCTGGTCCAGTTCTGGTCCAGTTCTGGTCCAGTTCTAGTCCAGTTCTGGTCTAGTTCTGGTCCAGTTCTGGTCCAGTTCTAGTCTAGTTCTGGTCTAGTTCTGGTCCAGTTCTGGTCCAGTTCTGGTCCAGTTCTAGTCTAGTTCTGGTCCAGTTCTAGTCTAGTTCTGGTCCAGTTCTGGTCCAGTTCTGGTCCAGTTCTGGTCCAGTTCTGGTCCAGTTCTAGTCCAGTTCTGGTCCAGTTCTGGTCCAGTTCTGGTCCAGTTCTAGTCTAGTTCTGGTCCAGTTCTGGTCCAGTTCTGGTCCAGTTCTAGTCCAGTTCTGGTCCAGTTCTGGTCCAGTTCTGGTCCAGTTCTAGTCTAGTTCTGGTCCAGTTCTGGTCCAGTTCTGGTCCAGTTCTGGTCAGTTCTGGTCCAGTTCTGGTCCAGTTCTGGTCCAGTTCTAGTCTAGTTCTGGTCCAGTTCTAGTCTAGTTCTGGTCTAGTTCTGGTCCAGTTCTGGTCCAGTTCTAGTCTAGTTCTGGTCCAGTTCTAGTCTAGTTCTGGTCCAGTTCTGGTCCAGTTCTGGTCCAGTTCTGGTCCAGTTCTGGTCCAGTTCTGGTCCAGTTCTGGTCCAGTTCTGGTCCAGTTCTAGTCCAGTTCTGGTCCAGTTCTGGTCCAGTTCTGGTCAGTTCTGGTCCAGTTCTGGTCCAGTTCTAGTCCAGTTCTGGTCCAGTTCTGGTCCAGTTCTAGTCCAGTTCTGGTCCAGTTCTGGTCCAGTTCTGGTCCAGTTCTGGTCCAGTTCTAGTCCAGTTCTGGTCCAGTTCTGGTCCAGTTCTGGTCAGTTCTGGTCCAGTTCTGGTCCAGTTCTGGTCCAGTTCTGGTCCAGTTCTAGTCTAGTTCTGGTCCAGTTCTAGTCTAGTTCTGGTCTAGTTCTGGTCCAGTTCTGGTCCAGTTCTAGTCTAGTTCTGGTCCAGTTCTAGTCTAGTTCTGGTCCAGTTCTGGTCCAGTTCTGGTCCAGTTCTGGTCCAGTTCTGGTCCAGTTCTGGTCCAGTTCTGGTCCAGTTCTAGTCTAGTTCTGGTCCAGTTCTGGTCCAGTTCTAGTCCAGTTCTGGTCCAGTTCTGGTCTAGTTCTGGTCTAGTTCTGGTCCAGTTCTGGTCCAGTTCTGGTCCAGTTCTGGTCCAGTTCTAGTCCAGTTCTGGTCCAGTTCTGGTCCAGTTCTGGTCCAGTTCTGGTCAGTTCTGGTCCAGTTCTGGTCCAGTTCTGGTCCAGTTCTGGTCAGTTCTGGTCCAGTTCTGGTCCAGTTCTGGTCCAGTTCTGGTCAGTTCTGGTCCAGTTCTGGTCCAGTTCTGGTCCAGTTCTGGTCCAGTTCTAGTCTAGTTCTGGTCAGTTCTGGTCCAGTCCTGGTCCAGTTCTGGTCCAGTTCTGGTCCAGTTCTGGTCCAGTTCTGGTCCAGTTCTGGTCCAGTTCTGGTCCAGTTCTAGTCTAGTTCTGGTCCAGTTCTGGTCCAGTTCTGGTCCAGTTCTGGTCCAGTTCTGGTCCAGTTCTAGTCTAGTTCTGGTCAGTTCTGGTCCAGTTCTGGTCCAGTTCTGGTCAGTTCTGGTCCAGTTCTGGTCCAGTTCTGGTCCAGTTCTGGTCCAGTTCTAGTCTAGTTCTGGTCCAGTTCTAGTCTAGTTCTGGTCCAGTTCTAGTCTAGTTCTGGTCCAGTTCTGGTCCAGTTCTGGTCCAGTTCTGGTCCAGTTCTAGTCTAGTTCTGGTCCAGTTCTGGTCCAGTTCTAGTCTAGTTCTGGTCCAGTTCTGGTCCAGTTCTGGTCCAGTTCTGGTCCAGTTCTGGTCCAGTTCTAGTCCAGTTCTGGTCCAGTTCTGGTCCAGTTCTGGTCCAGTTTTGGTCCAGTTCTGGTCCAGTTCTAGTCCAGTTCTGGTCCAGTTCTGGTCCAGTTCTGGTCCAGTTCTGGTCCAGTTCTGGTCCAGTTCTGGTCCAGTTCTGGTCCAGTTCTGGTCCAGTTCTGGTCCAGTTCTGGTCCAGTTCTGGTCCAGTTCTGGTCCAGTTCTGGTCCAGTTCTAGTCCAGTTCTGGTCCAGTTCTGGTCCAGTTCTGGTCCAGTTCTGGTCCAGTTCTGGTCCAGTTCTAGTCCAGTTCTGGTCCAGTTCTGGTCCAGTTCTGGTCCAGTTCTGGTCCAGTTCTGGTCCAGTTCTGGTCCAGTTCTAGTCCAGTTCTGGTCCAGTTCTGGTCCAGTTCTGGTCCAGTTCTGGTCCAGTTCTGGTCCAGTTCTGGTCCAGTTCTGGTCCAGTTCTGGTCCAGTTCTGGTCCAGTTCTGGTCCAGTTCTGGTCCAGTTCTGGTCCAGTTCTGGTCCGGTTCTGGTCCAGTTCTGGTCCGGTTCTGGTCCAGTTCTGGTCCGGTTCTGGTCCAGTTCTGGTCCGGTTCTGGTCCAGTTCTGGTCCGGTTCTGGTCCAGTTCTGGTCCAGTTCTGGTCCAGTCCCCCCTGAAGGACCAGCTCCACTTGACGCTCCGTTGAAGCGACGGGTCCTGACACCAGCTGGACCAGCTGGTCTCCGGTCCAGTTCTCCGGGGCTGACAGAACCGGGTCGGACAGCTCCGGACCCCCGTGGCTAACGCGCTATGCTAATCGAGTCACACCTGAGCGCACGCACGCGTTAGCCGGCGGCGGCGCGCTAACTGATCCGGTTACATGTTTATTCAAATCTGTATTTTGAATAGAATGTTTCTTTGTATCTTTTTTATTTGTATTTTTTTCCTTCTCCATTTTCTCCAAATGTGTCTCTTCCCCTCGACATGTGAGGGAGATTTTCAGGTTTTAAACTCTTCCAGTTCAATAGTATTTGGTAGTAAAGGCCACATTATACATGTTTAATGTCCAGTCCCCAGGTTTTACTCCAAATACAGCTATTCTTTTTATTGATTGAATTGTTTATTTCGAACACATGAGGGAAAAATACAAACAGGGAAAAAAAAACAGTGTCCGAAAAGGAGCAGGTAGAAGTAAAACTTATTTAACCCTGCCCCTTTGTTACCTCTATTATAAATTAAACATACATATTAATAATAAATAGCTGCTAATTTACCTATTAGGCTACAGATTTTCCCATCAGGAAATCTATCGGAGGATTTGGATCAATGACCGTATTGAAAACGAGAGTGGGACGAGTCTAAAACATGGAGCACGTTTCACCGATCACATGTAGGATCAATATCTG